>NW_027100019.1:0-90879 GCF_031753505.1 Anomalospiza imberbis
AGTCCAAGCTGCAGTAATCCCTGTGGTAGTCCTTGAGAGAGTCAGAGATGCAGCTGAAAAAGCCTTCTTTGCCCTTCAACCTGACGGCCCTCTCGAGCCATATAGTAAGATCACACAGCTACCATCAGAGCCTTTTTTGAAATTGGTGGAAAGGTTAACTAGAGCTATTGAAATCCAAGTTAGGAAAGAAAATGCAAGGGAAGAAATTTTAGAGGAAATGGCATTTGCAAATGCGAATGAACAGTGTTGAGCTGCGATTTTAAGCTTACCTTTCGAACCCCCCCACACTAAAAGATATGCTTCTAGTTTGTAACAGGAAAGTGCCTCTGAGGAGTGTGGCTCAGGACACCAGACCAAAGCTGCTGCCAAGGCCACCACAGAGAGTCGCCATTGCCAGCCCAGCGCCCGTTCCATCAGCACAGTGGCACACTGGGCAGCAGCGAGGACCAGCAATGGTTGACCCCACAAAGCCACGCCTGCTTTGTAAGAACCTTGGGCACTGGGTTAACCAGTGTCCCCTGAAAATGCAATTGGAGGAATTTAAAAATAGCAGGGGTGGAGAACTACAAGCGCTCCCAGGGGGTCAACAACAACAAAAAAAACCTAAAAGGGGTTCTGTGGTTCTGTGCAAGCACGGGGCTCTGGCACCTCTGGGACCTCAGAGCCTGCTGTGACCTCATGGCCTTAGCTGCACCCCCAGAGTGTACCCCCATCTGTACCAATGGACTGCCCTGACTGTAAATGTTTGGCTTGATCCAAGATCATTCCTCAGCAATTCCTTTCTTTTGCCTGCTGACTTTGACTGTGACCCTGTCGCCCTGATTTCTTAGGATTTTCTAAAGCCTTCTGAATTTACATTCTTGTAGAGAGCTTTCTCACGCAACTTTCTGTAAACAACCTCTTGTTTTGCATTCTTTCATAGAGGCGGAGAAATTTGATAGACTGGTAGTTTGTCCAGTGTCGTTGGAGAGGTGGCACGTTCACCTTCCAATCCACTTGCACCTTTTGAGAACTATAAATGATTGGAGTCAGAAAAAATAAATTCGTCTCTTCATGGTGACCAAAGCTGTGGTGCGTCGTTTTTCCTTGTGTCCTCTGGTGACATCTGGTGGCCGCCGGCGCGTACTACAGCTTAGGTCGGGTGAGAGTGAGCTTACCCCCCCTCCTCTTTGGCGTTTTGCCTGCTGTGTTAGTTGTGAAAAATGCATATTTTATGATTGGCTTTTCGCAAATATTAAATTGAATACTATATGTATTATGTTATATTCATTAGAAGTGCTGTATTAACATTTTAATAGTATGGTATATGTAGTTTTGTAGTTAAAATAGAGCCTATGTATGTGGGGTTTTTTTTACTAACTCAAGCAAGAGATGAGATAATGAAGAAACTCTTCACACAGAGATGACAATGATGGGGGCCCATAAAGAATTACTGCCTCCTTATCGGAAAAGACAAACATTCTTCCACCTTCTCTCTGTCTTTATGGAACCACCAGGATTAAGGGGAAGAAGTTGACAAAAACCAGAAAAGTTCTTAATTTGCAAGGAATTTATGCATCATGTATGAGATGTATGAATATGCAACAGGCTACTGCTTTTAAAGATTATTCCTTTGTTCACAAGGCATGCTTATCGGGCTTAAGTGCCCGAGAGCATCCGGACATCCGTAATTCTTTGCTTTTTATTGTCTTGTAATTGTCCTAACTCTAAATTTTCATTACTCTAATTGTATTACTATTTTTATAACCATTTTATTATTATTAAACTTTTAAAATTTTAAAAACCAAGTGATTGGCGTTTATAACAATCTACAATATGCTAAAAATTGTAAAACCTAAACTTCTCATCCATGTGACATACTAAACTACACTCTCCAATCCCTAAAATCCCTAAATGCCTGTTGCCCCCGGGGGATGCTATGTTGGTATTCTCCTTCCTCAGCCCCGGGGATGCTCCGCTGGTTGCCCTGGTCCTCCCAGTTCCATCGTCCTCGCTCCAGGGCGATGCCCCACCGCTCTCGGTGCTCACTGCCCCATGGGATGCTCTGGCGGGGTCCTCCCCCCTCTCCCCAGGGCATTCCTCACCGCCGTCCGTTGCCAGAGGTGGCGCCGGGGCGCTCCCAGGGCTCTGACGCCGCCAACGCCCGCCACTCCCATCGCCGGGCCCGCACTGAGCCCTGTGTGCCAGCACACGCCTTTTATAGTCCGGGCAAGCCCCGCCCTCCCGCCGAAAGCCAATGGGAGTGCAGTGATGTCATAGTGGTGAGGGGGCTGAGTGTCACGGCTACTTGTGATGTCACAATGAAGGGGTGGGGCCAGAATGAGACAGCGATCTGATTGGATGATGCAGAAGGCGTTCCTGCACTGATTGCTCCAGGCGCTGATTGGTTGGATTGACGCTGGGGGAGGGGCAAGGCGGGGAGTGGGCGTGGCTCACATGGGGGGAGTCCCAGCCCCATTCTGGGGATCCCAGGCCCATAGGGAGGGGTCTCTGGGGGTCCCTGTCCCATTTCTGGGGGTTGTAGGTTCATGGAGATGGATCTGTGGTGGTTCCAGTCCCATGGGGATGGGTCTCTGGGGGTACCAGCACCATTTTGGGGGGGTTTAGGTTAATGGGGAGGCTTCTCTGGAGGTCCTAGCCCCATTTCTGGGGTGGCCAGTCCATAGGGAGGGGTCTTCTGGGGGTCCCTAGACTATGGGGAAGGGTCTGTGTGGTCCCAGACCCACTTTTGAGGGGGAACTTTGTGATTTGTGTGGGTGGCGAGCGACTCGTGGGGACAGCAAAGATCAGCCACAGAATTTAATAAGATTTTTTGCCAATTTTACTTTGGAAAACACCTTACCTTTGGAGGATGCTCCGGTGGGGGTCCGTGCTCCTTCTGCCTGATCCCGGCACTGTCTTCATCGTTGCCTCGATGGGATGCTCTGCTGGTGTCCTCCCTCCTCACCCCGGGGCATTCCCGGCCGCTGGCCGCCGTCCATGGCCGGAGGTGGCTCCAGGGCGCTCCAAGTTGCTGAGGATGTCAGCAGCCCCCACTGAGGCCATCCCTGCCCAGAGACCATGGGGGAATGGGCAGACAAGGAGAGCGTCCCTGGGGCTGGGGCAGCAGAACTCAGAGGCACCAGCGGCTCCAGCTGGGAAATGGAGTGTGGAATGTGGCTGTGAAAGCCCTGCCTGGGCTGTGCCAAGCAGGACACACAAGCCCTGACTCCCATCCCCCAAACAACTCTCTCAAGGAGACATTTAAGAGGAATTACAATTGTTTGTGTCCTCTGAGTTGGATGAACAGGAGAAATACCAACAAGAGATTCTCATGAGCTCAAAAAAAAAAAACAGCCTTTACTGGGAATTTTAGAAAACCAGAGAAACTTTGGTAAAAGGATTAGCGTGACATTCAATGAACAAAAACACTTCCCAAAGCATTACCTTGGCCCATTCAACTTCACTGACTATTAGCTCATTCAATTTTAAGTTAATCAACATTTGCACGAGGACTGAAATAGAAGAAAGAGACACAGAAAGTGAGAAAGACAAAAAATATACAGAGAAGCACACACAGAGCTACCAACTCCTGGATTCCAGCAGTGTTCAGATAGAAATTCCAAGAGGAGGTAGGGTCAAGATGTGTGCTTGCCTCATGGTCAGCCTTAATTTTCCCTTGGTGTTCCGGGGCCCTTCCCCAGGTGGGACTTGGGGTCATTTGGTCACTCAGGAGCTGGGCTGGGGGCTCCAGAGGTGGCTGTGGAGCATTGCCGGTGCTGTGCCAGGGACTGGCAGACACTGCTGGGCTGGGATAGAGGCTCTGGGGGGATTGGGGTTCCAGGGCAGGGCAGGGCTGGGGTTCCAGGGCAGGGCAAGGCTGGACCTGCCCCTTCCGCCCCACACATGAAATGTTTCCAGCCAACAATCTCCTCCAGTCTGTCACAACAGGCAGTGTTGGAGGTGAAATCCCAATTCTGGCCAACCATTTTTTATTCCTTTGGGATATTGTGATTAGTATTCTTGGAAAGAAAACTTGCTGAACAAGTGTGATAACACAGAGAGCGGGAAAACAGAGATTGAAAGGAATGAAGATTTTAAAATTGCGCGGTGCAGAAGAGACCCACAGACAACCACTGTAAACACAGCTGAGAGATTCAGCTTGGAGTAGAGTGGAACTCATTCACTGAAGATCTCTGGTGCACAGGAATGCAAAGACTGAGGAGAAAAGGAGAAAGTCATTCCGTCATTTAGACTCCTGGAAGCATTGTCTAGAGATCTAAAAACCTATTACATTACAAACCTAAAACACCCCCAAATGGATTGATAAGTGTGATGTGCACATCTCTGCTGTTTTCAGAGTCAATGAAACTGACAATTAGGAATGGGAACCCAGATGTTTATCTCCATTACTCTAACAACACCTTAACGAGGCACTTTAGGAGCTGAGCACTAACATTCTCACCCTGCTGTATTTCCTTTACATTTGAATACAGGCTGGTAGAAGAAGAGATCTGGCTCTAATTGCTCCCCAAGTTAGCTGTTGCACTTTCAGGTTAGGAGTACGTGTAAAATTCAGCTAATCACTCTCTCTATCCATGAATATTCCACTACTGAACTGACATACAGAAACATCCTTTTTCTCTTTGTACCTTCCTAAGTGGTGCCCTAATTAACAGGAGACTTGTGTAAATCACACAGGGAATCACCAAAATTGCTGAAATTGACTCTCAATTTCATTAAAAAGGCTTCTGAGAAAAGGCTCGACAGGATCACTAAACAAACTGAAACTTGGAAGAGAAACATGCATTTTAGCACTGATCAAGAGAAAATAAGAATAAATCCTCTGAAAATTCCAAGCAGAAGATAAGGAGAAAGACAGGAAGCACAGGGAGAAAAAGGCAGGGCTTTAGGGAGGTGGGAGGGTGTCCTTCTCCTTCCTCCCCTCTCCTGCAGGCTGTGACAACGGCAACAGAGAGCAGCTCCTGATCCTCAGCCCTCCCCAGCGTGCTGCAGCAGCCAAATATGGCCACAGAGACAGATGGCAACTGTGCCATCTGCCAGGACACCTGGGATGACGTGGCTTCTACTCTGCCCTGTGGCCACCAGTTCTGCCGGAGCTGCATCCTGCGGTGGGCACAGACAAATCCATCATGCTCACTGTGCAGAGGAGCAATAGAGACTGTCAGGTTTTCTGATGATGCCGGTGACTCTCTAGAGATTGTCATCACAGACCCTGAGCAGCTGCCAGCAGCCACGAGCTCATCAGAGCGAGCTCCCGGCGGCCAGGACGAGATCATCCCCCATGGCCCTGTGCCGGCCCATCCCTCTTCTCCTCAGGAGACACCAGCCAGAGCTGTCGGCGGTGTCCTGCCCAAGGTCTGGGCAGGACTTTTCCGTCGACGACGGGAACTTCTGGACCCTGTGCGGACTTGGCTGAACCAGAGGATGGAGGCCATCCAAAGGGAGCAGTGGTGGATGGCAAGGAGCACAGAGTGCCATCCTATATGTTCTCTGTGTGTGTGGGCCAGACCAGGAGGACATGATCCAGAGTCTGCAGGGCTTCCTGGAGGAACACACAGTGCCACTGGTCCAGGGCACCAGCGACATCACTGTGAGACACTGCAGCTCAGGGGCCCAGAGTCTGCTGCACTCCCACGCTGCCGCAGATGAGGATGACAGCCCAGCAGCCAGCAGCTGCTCCAGCAGCTCCAGTTCCATCTTCTCCAGCTCCCCCAGCCTCTCCAGACCCAACAGCCACAGTTCCCCCAGCTTCTCCAGCCCAAACAACCCCAACTCCTCCAGCCCTAACAGCCCCAGACCCAGCTCTTGGACTCTACCCAGCAACCCTCAAGTCCCCACAGAGGAAGAAGAGGAAGCTGCCACAATGGAGGCCACCCCCAGCAGGGGTCAAAGCCATCCCCCAGTTGTGCCGGTGTCCCCAGAGCAGGACCAGCCCCAGGATGAGGCAGGTCCCTCTGATCCACCTGTCCAGAGCACCAGCCTCAGACCCTCTGGTCCCACCCAAGGCAGGCACTGCTTGCCTGGGTGGCCCCGGCGGTCCCTAAAGAGAAAGGCCTCAAACTCTCCCCACCCCTGCAAGAGGCCCCCCTGCCAGCAGAACTAGCAAGGCTCTTCAACTCCTTATTTTTAGAAAAAAAAAAAATTGTTGTTATTTCCCCCACACAGTCTCTGGGCTCTGCTTCCTCAGCCTTCCCCTTGTGCCCCACCGTGGGTGGCACCCATGTCCTGTGGGGCACCAGCCTTGCGCCCAGGGCCATATGGGCAGCTTAATTGTCTTCAAGGCCAATCTTGCCTAAGAAGAAATTGTCTGGACTTTCATTCGTCTCAATGTCAATTCCACTCTTGGAGTTTTTCCCAGCTTTGTCCTTCCCAAGGCCGTTTGTGCTAAAATATCTCAATACTCCATCCTGGATCTTATGAGCATCTGCAAACAGCTGTTTTGTGATGCTAATTACATATCACTTTCCCCTATTACTTTTTAACAAATATTTTCTAAAATATCGATATAGTTACAATTATTGGCACAAATCATATTCATTTATCACATCTCTATCTGGCTTTGTTTGAAGGTGTAGGCTCAAAGCAAACTCCCCTAGTTCCTCCCTGAGCCCTGGCCAAGAGGAGGATGAAACCAGATGTTCCTGCACTAGAAGTTGTGGTAGCTTGTTTATTCAACAGTATAAAATCTGGGCCCTCTCACTTGGCGCAAAGTTGGCGGCCTCGCCTGAGGGTGGGCGAACCACATAGGAATTCCCAGTTACTGGGAGTGCTTCTCCAATCCCTTGGTGTGACAGGGCATCCCCAGCTGACGTGTGTGTCAGGACAATGGTCAAGTATGAGGGTAACTGGTGATGTATCTTTCTGAATCCCTACAGGCAATCTTTTCTACTAATAATCAGGTGCATTGCTTAGCTTATCCTTTTGTACTTCTGTGCTGCTTTGCCCTACAGTCAATGACACTTCTTCCTTAAGCTGGGGTGGGTGTCTTTGGTGCTGACCCTGCCAGCAAGCCATTCCCTTCAGAATTGGACTCAGTGGATCCCTTCCAACACAGAACATTCTGTGAGTCTGTGATCACTTCTACAAAGTTTGCTCAGAATGAGTTTCAGCTAAAACACTTGGAATTATTTGCTGAAATTAGAGTTGGTAGATGGAACTCTTGTTGGTAAACAATGGAGGGAGAGAACAGCTTCATGTGGGTTTTTGGGGCGTTGCCCCAATTTTGTGGGTTCCTCCCTCCATTCTGGGATCTCACACCTCCGTTTTGGGGGTCTCCACCCAGCGATTTTGGCTTCCACTCCTTCCACTTTGGGGTCCCCCTTTAATTTTGTGCACCCCATCCCCATGTTCCACACATGCCCAGCGGCCCCAGTGTGCACTGAACGGCCAGCAAGGGACTGGGGAATGCCGGGACCCACAGTGATGTCAGTCATCCCTCCTGGTTACACACAGGACTCCTCGGCCCTTTTTGGGGTGCCCTGGAGTGCCAAGGCCACGGGGAGGAAATGTCTTTGCTGCCACGCTGGGCAGGATCTTGCTTGGCCCATTATGGCCTCATGTCCCCTGTCTCTCATTGTCCTCTGACAGCCCCTGTGTCCCTGCACCCCTCTCAAGAGCAGGACTTTGGTGCCAGCACCCCAAGGCTCCAAATCCCCGCGTTGGCTCTGTCCCTATGGTATCCCCACGCGGCCGTTGCGCCGGGGCCGTTGTGGCGACAGCCGGCGAGCGGCGCCATGGCGGAGCTGCCGCTGCCCGCCGGGCTCAGAGCCAGCGCCTTCCCCGCCAAGCTGTGGCGCCTGGCGAACAGCCCCCGCGTCCGCTCCGTGCGCTGGGACAGCCGGGCCCGGGGGCTGCTCATCCACCGCTCCCTCTTCGAGCGGGAGCTGCTCAGCCCGGGCGACGCCCAGGGCCCGGCCCCGCACACCTTCAGGGCCACGCAGTTCCGCAGCTTCGTGCGCCAGCTCTACCGCTACGGCTTCCGCAGGGTGCCGGGCCGGGTTGGCTCAGCTGCGCCGGGCGATGCCGGGGCTTGGCTCCACTACGGCAACCCCTGCTTTCGCCGCGACCGCCCCGACCTCCTGCTCCGCATCAGGCGCCGGAGCGCGGCCAACAGGCAGCGGCCGGCGGCGGGGCGGGAGGGCCGCAGGCGCCCGCCCCGCGGCTCCCAGCAGCTCCCCGGGGCGCGGCCGCTGCCGCACGGGCGGGACGGGCGCAGTCGCTTCCAGCCGCTCTCCAGGGAGCGGCCGCCGCTGCCGCCCGGGCGCCCGCCCAGCGGCTTCCTGCTGCTGCACAGGGAGCGGACGCTGCCGGACGGGCGGGAGCTGCGCAGCCCCCGGCCTGGCCGCTTCCAGCCGCCCCCCGGGCAGCGGCCGCTGCTCGCCCGGCGCCCGCCCTGCAGCTTCCACCTGCTGCACAGGGACCGGCCGGTGCCGGCCCGGCGGGAGGGGCCGAGCCGCTTCCAGGAGCTCTATGGGGAGCGGCCGCCGCCCGCCGAGCGGGAGCTGCTGCGCATCCCGCCCTGCGGCTTCTTCGGTTTCTACGGGGAGCCGCTGCTGCCGCTCGGGCGGGAGGGGCCTCGCAGCCGCTTCCAGCAGCTCTACGGGGGGCAGCTGCCTCCGATCGACCGGGAGGTGCTCAGGATCCAGCCCTGCAGCTTCCAGCAGCTCCACAGGGAGCAGCAGCCCCCAGCTTACGACCCGCGAGGTAGGAAAAGAGTTGTAGCCTTGCTTTTCCCCAAAAGGTCATGAAAAGTGACTGTTTGAAGTATTTTTCCACAAGGCTCTGTCCTTCTCGGCCCAAAATTTTCAAGCTTATTTAGAAGGGGCACCTAGAAAGGCAAAAGATTCTCTGCCTGGTTTTCCTGCCTGCTTCCTGTGATGGTTGATCCAAGGCAGCAACAGAGATCTGTGTCCCAGAGCCACGTTGTGGAGTGTGACCAATGTCTTTGGATTCTTGCAGCCACCTCGGGCACTTCAGCCCCCAGCGCTCCACCTGGCAGTGCAGGTTGTGCAGCATCGACAGCCACCGGCTCAGCCTGGAATGCACCTGGTGAAGAGCAATTGCCACCAGTGGATCTTGGCTTTGCCGTCGAGCAAATGATCCGGGAGATCAGGAGATCCCTGCCTGAAAGGTCTCCCTCTGCTCAGGTAACCCATTGGAGGGGAATGGAAGAGGCTGGGCTGAAAGCTTTGGAATGCTGTTACATGGAGAAGGAGAGTAACCGTATCCTTGATGCGATTCCAGCAAAATACTGAATGATCTTTAGTTTTCTTTTTTTTCCTATTCTTCTTTCAAGGGCAACATGAATGTTGCCCCTGAGTCTTCAGGAGGGGAGCCTGTGAACCGGGCTGCAGCAGAGGAAACTTCATCTGGCACCGAGAGCTGCGAGAACAGTTCCCCAGAGCCCGAGGAGCCTGGTAAGGACAGAGCCCCCGTTGGTTTAGAGAGGTGTGAGACGGCTGCTCTGAGCCTGCCTCTGGCAGGAAGGGAGACGAGAAGAGTTGAGTTCTTGTCTGCAGGGTTGGTGCTTCCTGGTGCCTTTAGTTCAAAGGCACATGCACAACCTGCCCGAGCCCTGCCCTCCACGCTTTGCCAGAGGCTTGGGCACTGAGTCCTCTGCTGTGGCAAGAGAGCAGGGAATAAACCTGACCTTGTGGGAGTTGTGCCACCAAGCTGGGTGTCCCAGTCTGGTTCACACCTCAGCCCCCAGCAGCCTTCAGCCATTTCAGTGAGGACTGTGGTCTCTCTGTCACTGGGACTGTCTGTGTTTCAAGCTCTCGTGGGTGCCATTTGCACTGTGGGTGCTGAGACTTTGTTAGAATACTTAAATAATTTACACAGTTCCGTTTTGAAAACTTGGAAGGATCCCTGTTCTTTATAGAGCAGGCTTCAAATTGCCAAGTGAGAGTCTGCCTTTCAGGCCATCTTTTAATGTCCCTGATAGAAGGACAATTGGTGCTCAAGGGACACTTGCACAAGGGCCAGTATTGTCTCAGTGTTCCCTTTGCTTCCCAGATCCCGTGTGATCAACTTGTCCAGGAGGGCTGCCCTGTGTGCCAGGAAGAGACAGAGGGAGAGCCTGTGACCATTGGGCAGGTAGAATTCCTCTGTCTCTAGTTATATTTATAGATGTGTAAAGCTATATTTATTGATATATGTAGTTGTATTTGCAGGTTTATGTAGTTATATTTATCTATCTACATAGACAGAGATTTGTCTAGTTAATTTATTTTTAGTTTTAGGTGTATATATTTATATTTTTAGATGTGCAGTTATAGTTGTAGATGTCCATAGTTGCCTTTATACATGTGTATAGTTACATTTACATATATATAGTTCTATTTGTAGATAGGCATATTTGTATTGATATATGGGGGTTTAGTTACCTAGATTGATATCTGTATAGGCGTAGGCCTCTTTTTAACCTCTTCCCCTGCTCTGCTTCCTCCCTCACCTCTTGCTTTTCCCCCCTTGCCCCCTGTGTCCCCTCTCCCTGTGCTGGGTCCGAGCTGGCGGCCGGGCCGGGCGGAGCAGCAGTTCCAGCCCCGGGTGTCCCTGGAGCGGTGGGAGCTGCCGGTGGCCCCAGGCAGTGTCCCCTGAGGAGCTGCTGAAGGACGGTGAGACTGAGGGGGCTGAGGGGGCGGTGACGCTGAAGGGACGGTGACCCTGAGGTGCTGCTGGGGCTGAGGGCTGTGGGGTGGCCGAGGGCGATGGTGGCACTGAGGTGACAGGGCAGTGGCACAGGCCGAGGGGTGGCGGGTCTAGGGGGACGGGATGGGTCAGAAGGGACTGAGGGGCTGAGAGGACTGTGAGGGGCTGAAGAAACTGAAGGGGGCTGGGGCTTTGCCGAGAGCATGGCGGGGCTGAGGGGATGGAGGGGGCCAGCCGGGAGCACAGAGGGCTCCGGGACTGCAGCTCTGCCAGGCCTTGGAACCAGTTGCAGAGCCTCCGCTTTTGCCACAGCTGCAGTGGAGACCTTGAGGACAGCCGGAGACTGACGGGAGCCAGCAGGGAGAAGCTGAAGGCCACCAGCAAGAGCAGGGAACGGGGACCTGCTGCTGCCACGCTGGAGAGAGCCCGGGTGAGGCCCCAGGGCCGGGGAGGCAGGGTGGGGCTGAGGGTGGCGTGGGCTGTGGCCGTGGGCACTGCCCGGCGGGGCAGCAGCGGGCCCTGCCCGTGCCGGGGCTGCTCAGCGCAGCTGCCCCGGCCGGCACAGGGGCTGTCCTTGGGCAAGGCAGCTGTGCCGGCAGGGCCCGGGAGCTGTGCCGGCTGTGCCGGGCTGCCAGGGCTGCGGGACAGTCCCGCCGCGGCTGCGCTCACCACAGCCTGGCCCGCTCAGCTGCTTTTTCTTTCTAACCCTCCTGGGGAGGCTCTGAGATCTTCCCTTCCCTGATGGAAGTGCAGCTGCTGCCAAGGAAAACGTCCCCATACTGACTCAGTGCTCCCTTTGCTTCCCAGCTGTGCCATCTGCCGTCCCTGTCCAGCAGAGCTGCTCTGCACGGGAGGAAGAGCCCGAGGGACAGGCTTGGAAGATGGGGCAGCTGGGATCCCTCTGCTTGCTGTTCTGTTTAAAGTTATGTTGAAGTGATGTTTGTATTTATGCAGTTGGATGGGTATTTACCTTAGCACAGTGATATTTGTATATTTATAGACAGGTTTGGTTTATATATTTAATCTATTGATAGATATAAATGTATGTATATCTGTTGTATGTAGCATGTGATGTTTAATCTATATTTACATCTTTAGACTGTTTTACTTGTATGTGCATTTATGTATATGTGCATGTACATATGTATTTAATTTTATTTTAAGATGTATGGAGGGCATTGTTGTATAAGTCTATTGATTGAATTCTTAGTGTAGGGCTATTTAGAGAGGGTATGCATATTTCTGTATTTCTGAATGGGCTCTACACTTGTAGAAATATGTAATAAATTAAGTTCTTAAATGTAATTGATCTTTGTGTATAGTGAGTTGCTGTAGAGGTTGGCAATAAATGAAGTTTTATTAACTGAAGTTGGTGTTTGTATATTTTTACCTAGACTGGTTGTAATAATCTAATAAATTCCTGGTTTTTACCTAAATTGAGATTTGTATAGTTCTGTATTGTCAGTGTGGGTGTAGCAATTTGTAATAAATGACATTTTCCAATGGATGAAATGGATTCTCGTGTGTTTGTCGATCAGCAGTGCGGCTGTAGCAATCTGCAGGAAATGCCATTTGTCAACTGCAGTGGGTGTTTTGTGATTTGTGCCACCCAGAGCCACGAGCAGATGTAAATGCAGGAGGATTTTGGCCATGAAAATCTCCAGCCACGCCCAGCACATGCCCCACTTGCACTCAGGCTGGGCAAGGGAAGGGCAGATTTGGGATGACAGCAGAGCCACACGTTGGCTCAGAACTCGCTGCAAAGGCCTGCTGAGGAGACTCCGGGACTCCCCTGGGAGTAGAACTCCGAGCAGGAGCCACCCTGGCAGCAGAAATCATTCACCATGAAAAAAAGAGAGCAAATGTGGCAAAGCAGATGTGGGGATGCTCTGTGAGTCTGATAAAATGCTCTCAGTCACCGCTGCCTAGGCACGTCTCCTGCAAAAATATTTTGTTAAAAACTGAACACCTCCCATGAAAGATAGATTGCGCTTTCCCCTTCACTTACCTTGCTGTGTGAGTGGAGACACTCTGTCCTTCTCACTGAGAATTTGTGCCCCTCAGCACCTGACATTAACTCCAAGATTATGTACTACCACTTGGCACCATAAAGGAAAAGAGCCCTGCCCTCGTGACAGTGTTTGCAAAGTCTTCCCTCCTCCTGTCCCCACATGTCCCAAACGGAACCATCCCCTTGCTGTCCAAACTGTGCCTGGGGTGACTGAGGGCTCCAGGAGCTCAGGAGGGTGCAAGAGCACTGCCGGTGGAAGCTCTTGCAAAGCTTCCTGAGCATCAGTAAACTCTGGCTTTGCCAGGCTTCCCCTGGAATGTTGTCCTACTCAAGAATGATCTTGGAGGACACTGTGCCTCCAGCTCACTCAAGTAAAGTTTGTTTTCTTCAAGGCTTGAATAGAGGAAAATGAAAATTGTGATTGCTAGAGTGAAATTTGGGGTTTGGTGCAGCTGGGTTTGCTCCATTCTTTATTGTGGAAAGTAGGGTAAAAGCTTTAAATTTCCAGCAGAAGCTGACTACCAGCCCACACAGACCTGAATGAGGCCCAGGTGTGCTTGCTGCACGCTGGTCCAAGGGAAAAGCTGGACCCAAGTCCCCTTTTATTGCAGATGGAGCCTGTCTGTACTGTTGTCTCCAGGGCTGTCTGTGGTAAGACACGGCAATCCAGCCGGGAGCTGTGGCTATGAGAGTTCCAACAGCAACCTGCTTCCCCAGAGTGAGGGACGAGGCCAGCCCAAAAGCCTGAAAGGTGTTCTGGGTACTGGAGGAGGCCAGGCTGTCCTTGTGCAGGGATGGCCTTCAAGGGGGACCTCACACCTTGTGCTGCTGACAGAGGGCAGCTGATGGCCTTCCACAAAATGCTTCTTTTGTCCAGCTCTTTGAAATGTTCCAGCCAGCAACAATTCCTGCTGCTCACACCAGCCCCTTTCCACACCAGGAGGATTTTTTTTTTTTGTGTAAGCAGCCTGACAGCTCAGTGGCAGGAGAATAAAATACTCAGCTGAGTGTTATCAACTCTCTGCCAGAAGCTGCATCCTCAGCCCCTTATCTCTTCAGTTGTGTCCGACATGGAGGAAGCGGCAGGAAATCACTGATCCTGGAAGGGAAAGCAGAAGGAGGAGTGTTGCCTTGATTTCTCAGGATTTTCTAAAGCCTTCTGAGTTTACATTCTTGTAGAGAATTTTCTCACGCAACTTTCTGTAAACAACCTCTTGTTTTGCATTCCTTCATAGAGGCAGAGAAATTTGATAGACTGGTAGTTTGTCCAGTGTCGTTGGAGAGGTGGCACGTTCACCCTCCAATCCACTGGCACCTTTTGAAAACTAGAAATGATTGGAGTCAGAAGAAATAAATTAGTCTCTTCATTGTGACCAAAGCTGAGTGCAACGTTTTTCCTTGTGTCCTCGGGTGACAGAGGAGAGGCAGTGGCTGCTCCCTGGGGCCTTGGGAGCAGGGAGAGCCATCCAAAATAGGATCTCTACTGGGCTGTGGAGATAAGAGTGACCAGCCAGCAATGCTCTGTGTGAGACTGGAGCCATCTGTGAATGTGAGCATGGAAAGCTGACCTTGCAAAACAGAGAAAAAGGGGTCCTTGGGTTATTTGCCACAGCTTGAAGGGGCTCTGAGTCACCTGCTCCAGTGGAAGGCGTCCCTGCCCGTGGCAGAGGGGACTGGATCTAGAGGGTCTTTAAGGTCCCTTCCAACTCAAGTCCCTCTGTGAGTCTGAATTACAAACCCACGATGACAAAGAGAACACAGCAAACCTGGGTCCCGCTACATTATTGGAGGCTGCCGTAGTCACTTGTGTCACCTGGAGACTGGTTTGTATCTGGAGGAATTTTCATGGTCCCACAGTCTTTAGGTGTGACATTCCTGGTTTAGGGCCCCAAAAGATGCCAGAAGAGATTATTTGCAAGCAGAGAATTGGTTAAGCTGCCTGTGAACCTGATGGGAGAAGTGTACTCATGTTATTGAAGTGTTTTTGCTGTACAGGTAATATTTAGTTTCCATTTGGAATCTGCAATGTTCTTGCACAATGCTTGTATATGCATAAATACTGGCTGTAAATCCTAATTCCATCTTCACGCAAGGATGTGTAATCCATCAGGAATATCTAACACGGAGCCATATTAGCTTTGGCCTTGATGGTACGGGTTGCTTAAAGTGTGTGATGAGTAATGGTAGCTCTAACAAATATCCCTCTTGTTAATTTGTGCTGGGGAAGATGAAATAGGAAAACCTTATAAATATGATTGCCTGGCAAAAGATTTGGAAAATACAGACATTGAGATGAGAACTAGATTTGAAATAACAAACCTTGACTACTGAATAACTAGAAAACAATAGAATAGCCAGGTTGAAAGCAATCCCCCCTTCTGATTAAACAATGCCCTTTACCTGCAGATAGGTCCAAAGGTCAAATGGAATGCTCTGTCTCACCCCCAATGTATGGTTCCTCCCACACCTGTGACCCTCCCCTGAAGTATCAGGTATCTGGGACCCCACTGGCCCAAGTCCTGTTCCAGCCCACCTTGAAGCCCCCTGATAAGGTGTGCCCAAGGGACCGGACGCTCTCTTGGACCTTCCCCTGGGACCCTCACCTGGAACCCTTGTTCCCTCTCTTTCCCTCTCCCTCTCTCCCTGGGCCTGCCACGAGTTGCGCCTGGCAACTCCAAGCAGGGCCTTTCATCCCTTTTAATAAACCACATTTTCTAAGACCTGACTTCAGAGATCTCTCATCCATCCAAACCGTCCTGGAGACCCACGCTCGCTACAAATTTGGGTCTGTCCTTTATCAACCCTGTTGCATAGAAATCACTGTGTTTTAATCCCTGTGTTAGCTTTCACCATCCCCTTTCTGTTCTGAAAAATGGCTCAGAATGCTTCTGTTTGCTTCTGTATTGCTCCATTATGTTGACATGTAAGTTTTGCTGAATTTGCCTACAGAAGCCGTGCAGCATGGAGGGAGATGCTGTCTTGGAACCACATCCATTTGACCACAATTGCTTGAAAAAGAGACTTACCATCACTGTCACGAGCATGTGCAGGAGGTGCTCTGGCTACTTGGTGTCCACTTCGACCCCAAAAAGATTCTATCCCGAGAAAGTAATTTTCAGTCTAAAAAATGTTTTCATTTTAAGAAACAAGGAACTGCACAACACTAAAATGGTTGTAGTTGGAAGGAAAGGCTGTTACAAATATTGGTTTATAACATAAAGGAAGGAAAAATCTTTGCTTTAAAAAAAAAAAAAACAACAACAAAGAAAGATATATGAAATAGTAACATAAAAAAAACCCAAAAAACAGCCATAAACCAAACATGCACCCATCCACCACCATCACTCCCCAAAACAAAAAGAATTCAACCAACCAAGCTACCAAACCCAAACTAAAACCAAATATATCCAAGGAAATAGGGACTAATAGAAAAAAAAAATTACTGTAGTAATGTTAAGCCCTGTGCTAGCTTTCACCATCCCCTTTCTCTTCTGAAAAAAGTCTCAGAAAACATTTCTCTTAGCGCTAGTTTTCATGTTCCCTTATTAATGCTTTTTCTCTTCAAGCCAGGTCTCCTAAGCTCTCAGAGATAAGCATTATACCCTTGGTAGCTCAGCTACCTCAGGTGGCATAAAGAAGCAGGATGGCTTCTGTGACAGTGTTGGAAACAAAAAGTTTTAATAAAAGGCAAAATAAAAAAGCTCTTTACCGAGAAAACCCGAGCCAGGGCAAGAGGTTCTTGCTCCTGCTAAAACACTTCACAAAAGCGATGAACTCTTTTGTTCTCTTCTTTTTCTAGGGAATTGCTTAGGTGGGACTTTTTGGCTCCTGTCCAATTAGCTATCCTTAAGTTTGAGGTGAAGTCCCCAAGGTCCTATGAGGTGTCTTTTAACCAAACTGAGGAGAGAACCTTCTGGGCTTTTTTCCTTTTTGAGGAGACATGGGGTAACTTGTTTACTCTGTCAACAGGGGGCACATTCCTACGCCTGATGTTTATATTTAAGTGTTGTTTGCCTACAGAAGCCGTGCAGCATGAAGGGAGACGCTGGCTGGGGACCCACATCCCAGTGACTGCAATTGCTTGAAAAGCAGACTTACCCTCAGGAGCAGGAAGAGGAGCTGGAGCAGGAGGTGTACCATCAGTTTTGGGTTCAAAGTGAGCTTGCAAAGATTCTTTTTGGAGAAAGTAACTTTTAAAAAGTAAGGAAATGCAGAATACTGGAATGGTTATGGTTGCAAGGAAAGGCTATTACAAAATGTTAATGGTTTCTAATAGAAAGAACGGGAAAAGACTTTGTTTAAAAAAAAGAAAAGTAAAAGGAAGAAAAGAAAGAAAAGAACAAAGCCCTTCCATTTCCCCCTGCCACGTGGCAGGTGATAGCCAGTTACCCCAAGGTCCTGGCCGTGCTCCTCCTGGCTGCTGCAAAAATTACCCCTGTCCTGGCCGGATCCAGGACACAGGATCTGCCCTGCGGGTCCTGGCTCTTTCTCTGGGTGAGAGACCCCCATGGCATCTGCCCCGGCAAAAGGGACTTTGGGACAACCGATCACTTATTGACATTCCCCCCTCTGCCCTGCACATACTGAACTGGCAGGAAGGTGACCCACATGTCACTCTAGGCACACTCTAGGCAGCAAGGACAAAGAGAGTTTTTGAGGGGCCTGGGTCTTAAGGTCTTTTGTTCCAGGAGTACCACCTGTTACTTTCAGATTCTGCTCAGGGATAACCAGTGACCTCCTTTTTGCTCCACACCAGACAAAACCATGTGTGGCACATAAACTGTCACTTTTCCCCCCATTTATTTTCAAGTACATTCTCTCAGTAAGGACCACGGTGGCTCCTGCTCTGAGGTGCATTGGCCATCCCTCTAGTACATTGTTTAGATGTTTTTTGAGAAATAGGCTCAAAATGCCACAGGGTTACTTCCTTCATTCCTTCATTCTTGGAGCTAAATATGGAGTTCCTGTGCAAGGCAAAGGCACTCCCATATGAGCAGTGCAAAGGGGTCAATCAAATCTGGTAACTGCAGAGCAGGGGTTGTCACCAATAACCTTTAAAAGATATAGAAAGGCTGTTGGACATTCCGGAGTCCAGTGTAACACCTCCATGGATTCCTCTAATGATTCCTACACAGGCTTTTCCAATAGTTCCTAACGGGGGATCCGTAATCAACACCATCCAGTCATTCCCAAAAAGGGACACAAGTGTGGGCTCTGGTGTTTGACAAATTGCTTCCTCCCTTTCTTTCCCCAAACTGCACTGTCCTTGTGAGTGGGACAGCCAGGAAATCAGACATGGGTAGGTATAGACATGGTCTTGAAAACAAATACAAGATGTCATTGAAAATGTGCTTTGGATGGTAATATTCAACACATTCTCAACTGCATGCTCTTATTCCCTCTCCCTGTAATGACTGGACAACACTTATTTTTGGTGCCAGCTGGCTTAAATCAGGAATAATCTTGGGTAGGGGGGAAAAGACAATGAAACCATCATAAACTGAGTATAAAATGTTTATCTGCATGTGTCAGTAACTCCAACGGCCAGCTGCAGTCAGCACAATTATCAGCCTGTAATTGTGCTCAGGGCCAGCGTGGGCCTTTCCAGGTCAGCTCCACCTGCACAGCACATGGGGGCCTGGGCTTGCTGCTGGCTTGTTTCCTTTTAGGAGACTGGGATGAGGAAAGGCTGGGGGGTTTTGTCAAAGAGATAATATTTGAGTGACCGTGTATGTGCTGGAAGCCTCACAGACTGACTGGCCCACGACAGGATCACCCAGTGCTGGGGGAGGAGGGGGCTGCACCTTGCTGCCCTGGTTAGGGGTGTTAAGCTGCTCCTTTGCCTCAGAGAGGGCCAAGTGCAGCACTTTTGTGCAGAAACACTTCATTAGCCCTGGTTTGCAAAGCTACTGCAGCAACTGGTGTGGCCAGAGCACCCCTTTCTGCACTTGGAAATGAGCTGAGTCAGTCATGGGACAAGGCAGGGCATTCCCCACGTGTGCCCATTGTGAATTCACTGTGCCCCGACTGTGTTGCGTCCTGCTCCTCAGTGACATCCCGCCCAGCCTGGAACATGGAACTCCCCGTTTCCAAGGACACGTGGCCATTGTCACCAGCACACAGCAGGACCGGTCAGACCCTTTGGCGGCTGCATCAAGAGCAGAGGTATCGGAGAGATAGTGAGTGTTTTTCCAGCTTGGCTGGTTCTAGCACACGCTGTTCAAGAGGCCAATCCACACACTGAGTGGAGGTAATTATTTACAGTTCTGTGCAGAAAGGGGGGGGCTCAGGGACAAATTCACAAAGTCAGCACACAAAGAATCAGAGTGTCTTTGTATTTCTACATTTTAGCAAAGAAAGGAATTAGTGTTCACTGACTGCAAGTTCACTAGTTGATTTCATAATTAGTATTCTGTCTGCTGCTGGGTAATGATCCTCTCACTTCTCATGCTCAATAGTCTGCATGCTCAGACTCTCCCTTCTTCTTAGTGAGAGGCTTCTTGAGTGGATAGCCGTGGTCTGCCCCTGCTGGAATGGCCTTTTACCTCGCAGGAGGTGATTCAGCACAGTTTCTGCATTGGCTTTATCAGTTTGTTCCTTTCCTTGGGCATTCTGCCAAATGTCCTTGTGCCCATAAATTCTCCATTCTTTGTGTCCACCATCAGTGGTACACCCTTCTTCCCAAGCCTTGCTAACCTCCCCTGTGTCTGAGGAAACTGAAGCCTGTCAAGCCCTACACCTCCACAAGGCAATTCAGCCAAGAAGCATCCTGCCTTTCAAAGGCCTGGCCATCACTTAGAGCTTGTTGGCTACTTCTTGTTTCATGGGAATAATCTCCCTCCTTGTTGATGAGCCTTGAAAGCCACAAAGGAGAAACATCAGAGAACACATTTTCCTAACAAATATTTTGCATTTTGCAGATTTTTCAGCAGGATCAGTGGCTGTGTGGGAGTCAGAGCACCCGAGGCAGAGCGGGATGGCGGAGCTGTGGGCCTGGGCACGATCCAGAGCGTTCTGCAGGGCCCCAACCCGCACTGCGTCCCGCAGGGCCCCCAAGAGCACTGCGATGCCCGTCAGGGTGACCCAGGGGTCCCAGGACCAACAGGTGAGGGGCAGCTGTCGGGCTCTGCGGGTTGCCAGCGGGTGGGGGCTTGGCCGTGGTGTTGGTGTCAGGTGCTGCTGACCCCGTGGGACCTGTCGGGCAGGGCTGGGGCCCCACTGGTGCTCCAAGGGCCCCTTTGAGGCAGCTGCCCCGGTGGAAACGACTCACAGGGATGACACGGAGGATGTGCCAGTGGAAGTGGGAAGTTCTCTGATGGAAGGGGTTCTCAGGGATGCCATTGAGGAGGTGCCAGTGAAAGTCAGATGTTCTCCATGCTGGGACACTCAGGAAATTCGTGCTCTGGGCATGGCTCTTGGTCAAAATGCATAGATTTCTCATTGTTCTGTCTTTGCCCTGCACTCACCGAACATATCAGGAGAAAGGAAATGCTCTAACAGTATTTTTTACTATTAGGAGTAGCCATTTCTTTATTCTCAGCTGTGATGCATGGTGGAGAGCTCCATCTACATGCACACCATTTTCAAAGCTTTTCCAAACAAAGAAATTTTAGCATTTTTAGCAGCCAAAGCCATGAATCTTCATTGGTTCTAAATTACATCAGTTCTTCAATTAAGTAATATTCTATCTTCGGTATTGATGTCTCCCTTCACATGGTAATTAGCGCACATCTTTCAGTCCATTTATCATAGCTTTTCAGATTTTTTCTCAGGCAATTTTGCCTACGGAATGAAGCAGTTGGATGGCAGTAGTTGTTTTCATTAAAAAATGTACTTAGGCTGATGAACATTTTAACCTCCAGCGGAATGCAATACATTCTGTATTAAATGATGAGATCAGCCAAGCAACCCAAATTTTGTAATATCTGATTAACCTAGGATAAACTGCTTCCATTTCACACCTGCAAAGAATTGCATCTAGAGCTGAGGACAAGAGAAAGGAAAGAAATTTTGACTCTCATGCCTGTTGAGAGTCGAAATTCACCTTATGCAGGTGAAATTCTTCTTGGAGCTGACTCCAGGATGTGCTTCCTTAGTACCAAATAAATCCCAGCATCAGGTCGTGTCCAAAATTCTTATATTTTTGTCAACCACTCTCACCTGGATTGTTAGCTGAACACTGGCCAGTTCAGTTGTACTCAGGCACTTGATTTCAAGGGAAGCCTGTGCCTATAAATTCCAGCAATTGGGAAAGGATGACTTGCTACTTGAACGCTTGGCTGCATTAGAGGCTAAGGGAGGGTTGCTCTCTCAGGGCAGTTTTGTAGCTGGCTGCTTGCAGAGGGAGAACTGTGTCAAAGCAGCCCTTTTTAGTGATGTGACAGCAAGCCTTCTCAAATACAGCTCTTGTTTAAAGTGAAGGGCCTAGTTAATCAGCAGTGATGGAGAGTAGGCTGAAGTTTTTACAGAAAATATCTTTTTCCTTTTAGCCAAATGCCAGCGAGGCATTGCACAATGGAAGTGCGCAGAATGTCCAATTGAATAACCCACTTGGAGGTATGGTTGCCTTTCACATTTTGCTCAATATCTGTAAGACTTTCAACTTGGTAATTCATTTTTGCAGCATATTCTCGGGACAGGGGATCTCTTGTGTTCAGAGATCTTGGCTGGAGGTGGTATGCCCTCAGGTCAACCTTGCAGTCTCTTGTCACTGCATGTAGCCACTGGTTTGTTTTCCCCTGAGAAAGCCTGCCAGTCCTTCCTTGTTCCCATACTGCTTGATGGGATGCAATTTGGAGCATTGAGGTCAAGGTTTGGACCACTCCATGCACCTAAATTCACTGCCTTGGTAGCTAAGCTTTTGGTTTTGGAGTATCTAGGCACTGTCGTTATCCTTTAAATTTAATTGGGAATTGAAAGAAAATGACCTTGAGGAAGTTGCGTAGAGAATTTCACAAGGTCAGCATGGGAAACTTTGCTTGATTTAATTTTTTGTCTTGGTCGTTGATAAGCGAGTGTTGCCACAACACTGTGTTGGGTTCTTTTGAAGGAAATGGAAAGGAAGATGCTGATGTCATCTTCCCCACGGATTCCATCATTTCCCACAAAGCACAACGTGCTTGGGCGATGTCATTTGTTATTAATCTGCTCTCAGTGCTGTTTCCCCAAGGAGCCTGGCTCCAGGCAGACTTGAGGTGCACATTCCCCGTACAGGCACTCAGTGGTGCTGCCTGCAGCAGTGAGCTGAGCCAGGTACAGCCAGCTGCCCTGAGAAAAGCAGGCTCTCACCTGGCTGTGGCTGCAGTCACCTGCCTGCAGGGACTTCCCTGCCACTGCAAGTGCAGCTCTTGCTCTGCCTTAGCCTCGTGCAGAGCATTTTAAACTAGCATCATGGTGGCTTTCCTGAGAGACAAAGCTAAACTTCAGATTTCTCACTGGGGACGTTCTGTTTCACATGTGGATGATGATTTGTGTGATTCTTGGTGGTGGTGTACACAGATCCTAAGGGAATGTTTAAGTTTCAGTAACTGGGGTGTGAGGACTGGCAGTAGTGAGACAATTGTGGAACTTGGTGCCGCTTTGGCTTTAGGCTGGCACAGAGAAACTCAGGTGAGACAGGTCTGGTTGCTGGTAGGGTACAGGGTGCCTTTGCAACCTGCTCCATGCAGTACCTGTTAGGGACTGGGCTTTGTCACAGAATCAGAGAATCAGAATCAGAGTTGGAAGGGATCCACAAGGACATGCAAGTGCAGCTCTGTCCCCAAGAATCCCACCAGGTGCCTGTGGAACTTGTCCAAATGTTTTCTGAGCTCTGGTGGACTTGGTACCATGAGCAGCCTTGTGAGGAGCCTGTCCCAGTGCCTGATCACCCTCTGGGTGAAGAACTCTTACCTAATTTTCATCTTAATGCTTGGTTATGGTTTCAGGTAATTTTCTTTAGAAGTCATTCAGGGGTATGGTTTTAAGAGGTGTTTTGTTTGAATGCTGTGGGAAGTTTCTCTATCCACATTGGATTGAACTTCTCAAACATTAGTAGTGTCTTCACTCGACAACTGGCATGTTTACAGTGTTCTCAATAATTGAAGTGTGTGATGTTTGTGCAATTAGGTTTGCAGACAAATAGCAGAGAGGCATGGTCCAAGGAACAGGAAGTGTAGAAAGGCATTAAAAATTTGACCTACATTGAAAGACTGAAGGAGTGTGTAAAGAAAGGTCAGTCTTCGTGTGTGTGATGGCAGGGACAAAGCTCCCGGATTTCTCACCAATACGCATGAAGTCTCCATCAGCCACTAAGCAGGAGTTCCTGGTTTCAAAACAGCGCCTGCTGCGTCATATCCCCTCCCTTGACCTGCTGGCCACGCTTCACCTGATGCAGCCCAGGACACGGTTGCCTTTCTGGGCTGCCAGCACGCGTTGCCAGCTCATGCCCAGCCTCTCATCCACCAGCACCCCCAAGTCCTCCCCACCTTCATCCCAGCTGCCCCATCCCATCGAAGCATCCCTGCCCAGCAGGGACAGGCCATGTCCCAACCCCAAAGATGCAGCACTTTGCACTTGGCCTTGTCGAATCTGATGAGGTTCCCAGGGCCCTACTTGCCAAGGTTCTCCATGTCCCTCTGGATGGCATCCCAGGCCTCTGGTGTTGTCAAACTTGCCAAAGGTGCATTTAATCCCACCGTCCATATCATTCTTGACATAGCTCAGTGCTTGAGCTTACAAAGAGGAGAAATCAAATGAAAACCACCATGCATATAAAGAGTTTTTCATAAATACCTCCCCTCCAGTATCACTCCTTTACATGGCATTTTTAATGACTGTTCCTTCCTAATGCTTTACTGTCTGGATTCGTAGTGATCTATAAATTCTGAACAAATAGAGTTTCAACAGTCTTGGTACATCCTTTTGCGTCAACTACCTTGCTTCCTCCCACTCCCCATTTGACAATTTGTTTTCTGTTTTTTCTTTACTGAAGTGAAAATACCAGAGCTCAGGAGAGCCCCACATAGCTCTCCAGATTTTGTGCCCGAGAGAAAGAGAACGATGCCCACGAACCCTGCAAAATTCTTCCAGAGACCTTTCAGTACTGTTTCTCAACGACCCATCAGAGACAGGGTGATTCATTTACTGGCTCTGAAGAATTACAAGAAGTCAGAGCTACTTGCCTGCTTAGAGAGAGAGGGAGTTGTGGAAAAGGACAAGGAATCCCTTGGAAAGATCCTTCAGGAGGTGAGATCCTGGAGCTGCTGCCTGCAATGCTAACTCTTAGCAGTCTTACTTCGGGTTTCAATTAGAATCTAATGAGAGGCTTAGGAAATGCACCTTGTTTACATTTTCCCACCAATTTTACCCAGTTTCCACCCAACTGCAAGTCCATGTGACAAAAAGAAAGAAATCCTCAAAACTTGTTGTTTTTCTAGAATAGCTGGCAGTGATAAATTCTTTGTAATGTTGTTGCTTCTCATGCCTTATTTGAACCCTCCCTCTTTTCCTTGCACTGTTAAACTGCTTGATGAAGTAACTTCACAGGGTGAAACTCTCAAGTGGGTGAAACACTTAGCTGAGGTCCTTAAAATACCCTGGGACAAGTTTCAGAGGAGAGAATTTTGGTAGCTGCACAGGGCAGTATTTCATTTGAACGGACTTGGTGGCCTCTCAATGGTATTTGCTTCTACTTGGGTCTGTGGGGGTTGCCTTCCAGGGAAGGGTGTTCCAGGCAAATCCTACATGAGAAAGGTGGTGGCCCAACTTTGAGCACAGAGTTTCTTTGCTCTTGTGTGGATTGAGTCTTCAACTTTCTTTGGCAGCTATTATTTCTCATAATTTTCCAGTTGTCCTTTGAGTGCCACTGGTATTTCTTTATTACAGCCATTCATCCGATTCACATTGACTGAAGGATGCAGTGGCTGTTTCCTTCCTTGTTCAATAGTCCCCGTCAGTGTAGGCTGTTGCTGAATTATGCAAGCATTAACGTATCAAGTAGCAATATTTCCTTTTTAGCTAGGAAAAAAGCGATGGTAAGATTTCAAAGCTCAGCTCCTTAGAGGGCAAGAGATGAAAGGAAATTCTCCTTTCTGTTTCTTCTTGTTAATGTTTAAGGAGATTTTGAAGGAGTAGTTTCTTGTTTGCAGTGTGAACTGCCTCAAGATACTGGTTTGCATTCTGAAAGGGCTTTGTGAACAGCACTACATCCTGAAAATGGTTATTCACATTTTTCTTAACTTCATGGGGAGGTGGTGTTATTTTTTGCTATACATGAAAAACCAGTAGGGAGAACTTGCTGAGCTCTTATACTCACAGCCTTCCTTCTCTTCCCACACAGCCTTAGTTCTGCTTTTAAGAAGTGAATTCCTGATTCTGGGTATCTTTGTTACTTTTAAGCTGTTGAAATGGAGCTCTAGGTAGGTTATCTCCTGTAAGAGTTCCATAGGAAGCTGTAGTTTCCTCTGAGCAGACACTTGAGAAAGAAAAGCAGTTCTGTTTGCAGAGACAAATGCCAGCATCCTGTGGTGCTTCATGGGATGATGAAAACATGCCCTGTTACAGGTCCAGGCTGTGCTCTGCCATGGCAATGTAGCTGGGTGAAACAAGAGCGCAGCAGGTGTCCTCCTGAGGGTGGAAAAATATGGACTTGCTCATGGAGATGATGTTCTCCAGGTCCTACTCAAAAGAAAAGGAAAACAGAAAGGAAAAACCTGGCCTCTCCATGTATTTCAAATGGTGAAGACTGAGAGTTCTGGCATAGTGTACCTTGATTCTCAAAGCTGCGTTAAAGACCAAAAAACCTGGATCTCTGGTGCAGGGAGAGGTTTTCATAGCGTCCATTTCCTCCATGCTTGCACCACTTTGGCATTTACTTACATCCAAATTTCTACAGCCCAAATGGACCACAACTGTTTAATCTTGTTGCCTCTTACATGACAGCTGCTTTCTTCTTCACATCAAACAAAAGTCCTGGAAAACTGGTGCATGATTTTCTTTTCAGCTTTGCTTTAGCTTTGCACTACCAGTTTTACATCTGTAGTCTGCCTTTAGGTGTAGTGAATATTGACGTTTTAAATGTCTGCCCGTAGGTAGCCAGCCTGGATACAAATGAGAATTCTTTCAGTCTGAAGGAACATTTCTTCAAAGACATTCAGGTTGATTGGCCTGGCTACAGTGAAAGAGATAGAAAGACATTGGAGGTGACCCTTTTTCAGTAAGTTCAGTCAGGACAACAGCCATTTCAAAAAAAACCCTCTGGGAAATGAAGGTCTGTTTTCGCTGTGAGGAAAGAGCGATGACTGCTGATATTTTTGCCTTGTAACCTGAAATGTTGGACCATCCTTACAGAAAAACAGCTCCATCTCCAAATGCCACCAGCACCAGCCAGTCACCGTCTCTGGGACCTTCTGGAAGAAATACTCCACCAAGAACAGCTCGGGTATTTTGTTAATTTTTAAACATTCTTTACCCTAGATGATGTTTTATCCCACTTGCTCTTGGTGTCCAAGCTGTAATATGAAGCAGTAGTGTTGTCTTTATATCATATAAACCTGAAGTGTGTACTTCTAATGGGATTCCTGTATACTTTTCAAGATGCTTACAATGTCAAAGCCTGCCACAAGCTTGCACACATGACTTGTTTCTTATAGTGCGTAGGAAACTCTGCTAAGGACAAGGTGTGGACATGTTTTTGGTACCTAGCTGTGTCTGTGCAGGGTTCTTGACGATATGGCAGCTCTAGTACCTAAATCATGCACGGTAATGCCAGTGCTACTGTTTGAAGAGAAATCTCAGGGAAGTCTAGCATAAGGACAAATTCCAGTACTGAGGCATTTGTAGGAAACTTGTTTTTCTGTCCTAAGCAGCATTTAGGCTCCCATTTTGATTCAGGCTATCCCATGTGTGAGGAGGGGACTCTGAATCATCAGGGAATACCTTGGACTTGTCAGGCTTAAAATCAAGAGTTGGCCAGTACAAGAGGGCAAGGAAAAAGGTTTGAAAGAATCTTGGAAAACGCTGCATGAAAGGTATATTTTCTATGCCTTAAAAGAATTCTCTTTAAACAGGAGGGAGGACACAGCTCTGGTTTTCCCTAGCTCTTTTCCCAGTCAGAGCAGGAAATGCTGCAGTGCCCAGCATCCTCTTATGTCCTACCTCCATGCCCACAGCATTTCTGTCAGCAGTTTCTGCAGCTCTGTCGTATCACAATGGAATCCTTGATTTCTTCATGTGACAATGGCCTCCTGGCACCATATTGCCTTACTTGTGTGTTTGATCATCTTCCATCAGGTTACAATGGCCTCCTTGGAATGAAAAGCTCCACTGTTTCACAGTGGCTCCTTGAATCTATGTGGTTCTGTTAGGCACCACTGGAATCCTTGCTTTCTTCATGTCACAATGCCTCATTGGCTCCCTGTAGCCTTACCTGTTGGTTCAGTCATCTTCCATCATGTCACAACGGTCTCCTTGGTCTCAAAAACCTCCATTGTGTCACAGTGGCCCCTTGGTTCCATGCGGTTCCCTGATGTCTCAATGGAAACCTTGCGTTCTTCATGTCACAATGGCTCCTTGGCTCCATGCGGCCTTACCTGTTGGTTTAATCATCTTCCATCATGTCACAATGGTCTCCTTGGTCTGAAAAAGCTCCACTGTGTCACAGTGGCCCCTTGGTTCCATGTGGTTCTGTTAGGCCACAATGGAAATCTTGCTTTCTTCATGTCACAATGCCTCCTTGGCTCCATGCGGCCTTACCTGTTGGTTCAATCATCTTTCATCATGTCACAATGGTCTCCTTGGTTTCAAAAACCTCCACTGTGTCACAGTGGCCCCTTGGTTCCATGTGGTTCAGTTAGGCACCACTGAAATCCTTGCTTTCTTCATGTCACAATGCCACCTTGGCTCCATGTGGCCTTACCTGTGAGTTCAATTATCTTCCATCATGTCACAATCATCTCTTTGGTTTGAAAAACTCTACAGTGTCACCATGGCTCCTTCATTCCATATGGCATTACATGTTGGTTCAAACATGTCCCATCACGTCACAATTGTCTCCTTAGTCTGAAAAAGCTCCACTGTGACAAAGTGGCCCCCTGTTCTATGCGGTTTCTCGTATCACAATGCAATCATTGATTTCTTTGTGACAAAATGGCTCCTTGGCGCCATTTTGCCTTACCTGTGAGTTTGATCATCTTCCATCATGTCACAATGGCCTCCTTGGCCTGAAAGAGCTCCACTCTTTCACAGTGCCTCCTTGGTTCCATGTGGTACTGTTTGGCACCACTGGAATCCTTGCTTTCTTCATGTCACAATGCCTCCGCGGCTCCATTTGGCCTTACCTGTTGGTTGAATCATCTTTCATCATGTCACAATCGTCTCCTTGGTTTCAAAAAGCTCCATTGTGTCACAGTGGCCCCTTGGTTCCATGCGCTTCTGTCGTGTCACAATATTAACCTTGCTTTCTTCATGTCACAATGCCTCCTTGGCTCCATGTGGCCTTATCTCTGAGTTCAATCATCTTCCATCATGTCACAATAATTCCTTGGTCTGAAAAAGCTCCACTGTGAAACAATGGATCTTGGCTCCAGGTATCCTATCTCATGGGTTCAATGATCTTCCATCATGTCACAAAGGCTTCCTTGGTTTATCGCCATGGCCCCTTGCTTCCATTCAGTTCTGTATTCCACAATTAAATCCTTGCTTTCTTCATGTCACAATGCCTCCTTGGCTCCAATTGGCCTTACCTCTGAGTTCAATCATCTTCCATCATGTCACAATATTCTCCTTGGTTTGAGAAAGCTACAGAGTGTCACCATGGCTCCTTGATTCCATGTGGCATTAACTGTTGGTTCAATCACCTTCCACAATGTCACAATGGTCTCCTTGGTTTCAAAAAGCACCACTGTGTAACAGTGGCCCCTTAGTTCCATGCGGTTCTGCTGTGTCACAATGGAATCCTTGCTTTCTTCGTGTCACAATGGCTCCCTGGCTGCATACGGCCTTACCTGTTGGTTTAATCATCTTCCATCATGTCACAATAAGTTCCTGGTCTGAAAAACCTCCACTGTGTCACAATGGATCCTTGGATCCCTGTGGCCTTTTTCATGGGTTCAATCATCTTCCATCATGTCACAAAGGATTCCTCCGTTTATCGCCGTGGCCCCTTGCTTCCATGCAGTTCTGTATTCCAAAATGGAATCCTTAGATTCTTCGTGTCACAATGGCTCCTGGACACCATATGGCCTTTCCTGGGAGTTTGAGCATCTTCCATCATGTCATAATAACTCCTTGGTCTGAAAAAGCTCCACAGTGTCACAGTGGCCCCTTTGGTTCCATGCGCCATGCGGTTCTGTCGTGTCACATAGGAGTCCTTGCATTCTTCGTGTCAAAACGACTCCTTGGCTGCATGTGGCCTTACCTGTAAATTCAATAATCTTCCATCATGTCCCAATTGACTCCTTGGTCTGAAAAACCTCCACTGTGTCACAGTGGCTCCTTGGTTCCATGTGGTTCTGTTAGGCCACAATGGAATCCTTGCTTTTTTCATGTCACAATGCCTCCTTGGCTCCATGTGGCCTGTACCTCTGAGTTCAACCATCTTCCATCACGTCACCATAATCTCCTTTGCTTGAAATGCTCTACAGCGTCATTAGGGCTCCTTAACTCCATGGGGCCATACCTGTTGGTTCAATATTCTTCCATCATGTCACAATGGACTCCTTGTTCTGAAAAAGTTCCACTGTGTCACAGTGGCCGGCCCCTTGGTTCCATGTGGTTCAGTTAGGCCACAATGGAATCCTTGCTTTCTTCATGTCACAATGCCTCCTTGGCTCCATGTGGCCTTACCTCTGAGTTCTATCATCTGCCATCATGTCATAATAGTCTCCTTGGATTGCAAAGCTCTTCAGCGTCACCCTGGCTCCTCATTTTAATGTGGCCTTACCTGTGAGTTCAATCATGTTCCATCATGTCACAATGGTCTCCTGAGTTCTAAAAAACTCCACTGTGTCACAGTGGCTCCTTGGTTCCATGTGGTTCAGTCAGGCCACCGTGGAATCCTTGCCTTCGTCGTGTCACAATGCCTCCTTGGCTCCATGTGGCCTTACCTGTTGGTTTAATCTTCTTCCATCATGTCACAATGGTCTCCTTGGTCTGAAAAAGCTCCAATGTGTCACAGTGGCCTCTTGGTTCCATGCGCCATGTGGTTCTGTTGTGTCACAATGGAGTCCTTGCTTTCTTCATATCAAAACGACTCCTTGGCTTCATGTGGCCTTACCTGTGAGTTCAATCATCTTCCATCATGTCATAATCGTCTCCTGAGTTTGAAAAAAATCCACAGTTTCACAGTGGCTCCTTGGTTCCATGTGGTTCTGCTTGGCCACAGTGGAATCCTTGCTTTCTTCATGTCACAATGCCTCCTTGGCTCCATTTGGCCTTACCTCTGAGTTCAATCATCTTCATCATGTCACAATAATCTCCTTGGTTTGAGAAAGTTACAGAGTGTCACCATGGCGCCATGATTCCATGTGGCCTTACCTGTAGGTTCAATCATCTTCCACCATGTCACAATGGTCTCCTTGGTTTCCAAAAGCTCCATTATGTCACAGTGGCCCCTTGGTTCCATGCAGTTCTGTCATGTCGCAGTGTTAACCGTGCTTTCTTCATGTCACAATGCCTCCTTGGCTCCATGTGGCCTTACCTCTGAGTTCTATCATCTGCCATCATGTCATGATAGTCTACTTGGATTGCAAAGCTCTTCAGTGTCACCCTGGCTCCTAATTTTAATGTGGCCTTGCCTGTGAGTTCAATCATCTTCCATCATGTCACAATGGTCTCCTGAGTTCTAAAAAACTCCACTGTGCCACAGTGGCTCCCTGGTTCCATGTGGTTCAGTCAGGCCACCGTGGAATCCTTGCCTTCGTCATGTCACAATGCCTCCTTGGCTCCATGTGGCCTTACCTGTTGGTTTAATCTTCTTCCATCATGTCACAATGGTCTCCTTGGTCTCAAAAAGCTCCACTGTGTAACTGTGGCCCCTTGGTTCCATGCGCCCTGTGGATCTGTCGTGTCACAATGGAATCCTTGCTTTCTTTGTGTGAAAAGGGCTGCTTGGTTTAAGGGGCCTTACCTGTGTGTTCAATCATTCCATCATGTCACAATCATCTCCTGAGTTTGAAAAAACCTCCACTGTGTCACAGTGGCTCCTTGGTTCCATGTGGTTCAGTCAGGCCACAGTGGAATCCTTGCCTTCGTCATGTCACAATGCCTCCTTGGCTCCATGTGGCCTTACCTGTTGGTTTAATCTTCTTCCATCATGTCACAATGGTGTCTTTGGTCTGAAAAAGCTCCAATGTGTCACAGTAGCCTCTTGGTTCCATGCGCCATGTGGTTCTGTTGTGTCACAATGGAGTCCTTGCTTTCTTCATATCAAAACGACTCCTTGGCTGCATGTGGCCATACCTGTGAGTTCAATCACTTCCATCATGTCACAATGGTCTCCTTGGTCTGAAAAACCTCCACTGTGTCACAGTGGCTCCTTGGTTCCATGTGGTTCTGTTAGGCCACAGTGGAATCCTTGCTTTCTTCATGTCACAATGCCTCCTTGGCTCCATTTGGCCTTACCTCTGAGTTCAATCATCTTCCATCATGTCACAATAATCTCCTTGGTTTGAGAAAGCTACAGAGTGTCACCATGGCGCCATGATTCCATGTGGCCTTACCTGTTGGTTCAATCATCTTCCACCATGTCACAATGGTCTCCTTGGTTTCCAAAAGCTCCATTGTGTCACAGTGGCCCCTTGGTTCCATGCAGTTCTGTCATGTCGCAGTGTTAACCGTGCTTTCTTCATGTCACAATGGCCCTTGGCTCCATGTGGCCTTGCCTGTTGGTTTGAGCATCTTCCATCATGTCACAATGACTCCTTGGTCTCCAAAAGCTCCACTGTGTAACTGTGGCCCCTTGGTTCCATGCGCCATGCGGATCTGTCATGTCACAATGGAATCCTTGCTTTCCTTGTTGGAAAACGGCTGGTTGGCTTCAAGTGGCCTTACCTGTGTGTTCAATCACTTCCATCATGTCACAATCATCTCCTGAGTTTGAAAAAACCTCCACTGTGTTACAGTGTCTCTTTGGTTCCATGTGGTTCAGTCAGGCCACAGTGGAATCCTTGCCTTCGTCATGTCACAATGCCTCCTTGGCTCCATGTGGCCTTACCTGTTGGTTTAATCTTCTTCCATCATGTCACAATGGACTCCTTGGTCTTAAAAAGTTCCACTGTGTCACAGTGGCCGGCCCCTTGGTTCCATGTGGTTCTGTTGTGTCACAATGCAGTCCTTGCTTTCTTCGTTTCAAAACGACTCCTTGTCTCCATGTGGCCTTACCTCTGAGTTCTATCATCTGCCATCATGTCTTAATAGTCTCCTTGGATTGCAAAGCTCTTCAGTGTCACCCTGGCTCCGCATTTTAATGTGGCCTTATTTGTGAGTTCAATCATCTTCCATCATGTCACAATGGTCTCCTGAGTTCTAAAAAACTCCACTGTGTCACAGTGGCTCCTTGGTTCCATGTGGTTCAGTCAGGCCACCGTGGAATCCTCGCCTTCGTTGTGTCACAATGCCTCCTTGGCTCCATGTGGCCTTACCTGTTGGTTTAATCTTCTTCCATCATGTCACAATGGTCTCCTTGGTCTCAAAAAGCTCCACTGTGTAACTGTGGCCCCTTGGTTCCATGCGCCCTGCGGATCTGTCGTGTCACAATGGAATCCTTGCTTTCTTTGTGTGAAAAGGGCTGCTTGGTTTTAGGGGCCTTACCTGTGTGTTCAATCATTCCATCATGTCACAATCATCTCCTGAGTTTGAAAAAACCTCCACTGTGTCACAGTGGCTCCTTGGTTCCATGTGGTTCAGTCAGTCCACAGTGGAATCCTTGCCTTCGTCATATCACAAAGCCTCCTGGGCTTCATGTGGACTTACCTCTTGGTTTAATCTTCTTCCATCATGTCACAATGGTCTCCTTGGGCTGAAAAAGCTCCAATGTGTCACAGTGGCCTATTGCTTCCACGCGCCATGCGTTTCTGTTATGTCGCAATGCAGTCCTTGCTTTTTTCATGCCAAAACGACTCCTTGGCTCCATGTGGCCTTACCTGTGAGTTTGCTCATCTTCCATCATGTCACAATGGTCTCCTTGGCCTTAAAAAGCTCCACTGTGTCACAGTGACTCCTTGGTTCGATGTGGTTCTATTAGGCACCACTGGAATCCTTGCTTTCTTCATGTCACAATGCCTCCTTGTCTCCATGTGGCCTTACCTCTGAGTTCAATCATCTGCCATCATGTCATAATAGTCTCCTTGGATTGCAAAGCTCTACAGTGTCACCCTGGCTCCTCATTTTAATGTGGCCTTACCTGTGAGTTCAATCATCTTCCATCATGTCACAATTGTCTCCTGAGTTTGAAAAAACATCCACTGTGTCACAGCGGCTCCTTGGTTCCATGTGGTTCAGTCAGGCCACAGTGGAATCCTTGCCTTCGTCATGTCACAATGCCTCCTTGGCTCCATGGGGCCTTACCTGTTGGTTTAATCTTCTTCCATCATGTCACAATGGTCTCCTTGGTCTGAAAAAGCTCCAATGTGTCACAGTGGCCTCTTGGTTCCATGCGCCATGTGGTTCTGTTGTGTCACAATGGAGTCCTTGCTTTCTTCATATCAAAACGACTCCTTGGCTGCATGTGGCCTTACCTGTGAGTTCAATCATCTTCCATCATGTCGCAATGGTCTCCTTGGTCTGAAAAATCTCCACTGTGTCACAGTGGCTCCTTGGTTCCATGTGGTTCAGTTGGGCCACAGTGGAATCCTTGCTTTCTTCATGTCACAATGCCGCCTTGGCTCCATTTGGCCTTACCTGTTGGTTTAATCATCTTCCATCATGTCACAATAATCTCCTTGGTTTGAGAAAGCTACAGAGTGTCACCATGGCGCCATGATTCCATGTGGCCTTTCCTGTTGGTTCAATCATCTTCCACCATGTCACAATGGTCTCCTTGGTTTCCAAAAGCTCCATTGTGTCACAGTGGCCCCTTGGTTCCATGCAGTTCTGTCATGTCGCAGTGTTAACCGTGCTTTCTTCATGTCAAAATGTCCCTTGGTCTTGCCTGTTGGTTTGAGCATCTTCCATCATGTCACAATGACTCCTTGGTCTCAAAAAGCTCCACCGTGTAACTGTGGCCCCTTGGTTCCATGCGCCATGCGGATCTGTCGTGTCACAATGGAATCCTTGCTTTCTTTGTGTGAAAACGGCTGCTTGGCTTCAAGTGGCCTTACCTGTGTGTTCAATCACTTCCATCATGTCACAATCATCTCCTGAGTTTGAAAAAACCCCCACTGTGTTACAGTGGCCCCTTGGTTCCATGTGGTTCAGTCAGGCCACAGTGGAATCCTTGCTTTCGTCATGTCACAATGCCTCCTTGGCTCCATGGGGCCTTACCTGTTGGTTTAATCATCTTCCATCATGTCACAATGGACTCCTTGGTCTGAAAAAGTTCCACTGTGTCACAGTGGCCGGCCCCTTGGTTCCATGTGGTTCAGTTAGGCCACAATGGAATCCTTGCTTTCTTCATGTCACAATGTCTCCTTGCCTCCATGTGGCCTTACCTCTGAGTTCAATCATCTGCCATCATGTCATAAAAGTCTCCTTGGATTGAAAAAGCTCTGCAGAGTGTCACCATGGCTCCTTGGTTCCATGTGGTCTTACCTGGACGTGTAATAATCTTCTGTCATGTCACAGTGGTCTCCTTGGTCTGAAAAAGCTCCACTGTGTCACAGTGGCCCATGGGTTGCATGTGGTTCTTTAAGGCCACAGTGGAATCCTTGCTTTCGTCATGTCACAATGCCTCCTTGGCTCCATGGGGCCTTACCTTTTGGTTTAATCATCTTCCATCATGTCACAATGGACTCCTTGGTCTGAAAAAGTTCCACTGTGTCACAGTGGCCGGCCCCTTGGTTCCATGTGGTTCAGTTAGGCCACAATGGAATCCTTGCTTTCTTCATGTCACAATGTCTCCTTGTCTCCATGTGGCCTTACCTCTGAGTTCAATCATCTGCCATCATGTCATAAAAGTCTCCTTGGATTGAAAAAGCTCTGCAGAGTGTCACCATGGCTCCTTGGTTCCATGTGGTCTTACCTGGACGTGTAATAATCTTCTGTCATGTCACAGTGGTCTCCTTGGTCTGAAAAAGCTCCACTGTGTCACAGTGGCCCCTGGGTTGCATGTGGTTCTTTAAGGCCACAGTGGAATCCTTGCCTTCGTCATGTCACAATGCCTCCTTGGCTCCATGTGGCCTTACCTGTTGGTTTAATCTTCTTCCATCATGTCACAATGGTGTCTTTGGTCTGAAAAAGCTCCAATGTGTCACAGTAGCCTCTTGGTTCCATGCGCCATGTGGTTCTGTTGTGTCACAATGCAGTCCTTGCTTTCTTCATATCAAAACGACTCCTTGGCTGCATGTGGCCATACCTGTGAGTTCAATCACTTCCATCATGTCACAATGGTCTCCTTGGTCTGAAAAACCTCCAATGTGTCACAGTGGCTCCTTGGTTCCATGTGGTTCTGCTAGGCCACAGTGGAATCCTTGCTTTCTTCATGTCACAATGCCTCCTTGTCTCCATTTGGCCTTACGTCTGAGTTCAATCATCTTCCATCATGTCACAATAATCTCCTTGGTTTGAGAAAGCTACAGAGTGTCACCATGGCGCCATGATTCCATGTGGCCTTACCTGTAGGTTCAATCATCTTCCACCATGTCACAATGGTCTCCTTGGTTTCCAAAAGCTCCATTGTGTCACAGTGGCCCCTTGGTTCCATGCAGTTCTGTCATGTCGCAGTGTTAACCATGCTTTCTTCATGTCAAAATGTCCCTTGGCTCCATGTGGCCTTGCCTGTTGGTTTGAGCATCTTCCATCATGTCACAATGACTCCTTGGTCTCCAAAAGCTCCACTGTGTAACTGTGGCCCCTTGGTTCCATGCGCCATGCGGCTCTGTCATGTCACAATGCAGTCCTTGCTTTCCTTGTTGGAAAACAGCTGGTTGGCTTCAAGTGGCCTTACCTGCGTGTTCAATCACTTCCATCATGTCACAATCATCTCCTGAGTTTGAAAAAACCTCCACTGTGTCACAGTGGCTCCTTGGTTCCATGTGGTTCAGTCAGTCCACAGTGGAATTCTTGCCTTCGTCATATCACAAAGCCTCCTGGGCTTCATGTGGACTTACCTCTTGGTTTAATCTTCTTCCATCATGTCACAATGCTCGCCTTGGGCTGAAAAAGCTCCAATGTGTCACAGTGGCCTATTGCTTCCACGCGCCATGCGGTTCTGTTATGTCGCAATGCAGTCCTTGCTTTTTTCATGCCAAAACGACTCCTTGGCTGCATGTGGCCTTACCTGTGAGTTTGCTCATCTTCCATCATGTCACAATGGTCTCCTTGGCCTTAAAAAGCTCCACTGTGTCACAGTGACTCCTTGGTTTGATGTGGTTCTATTAGGCACCACTGGAATCCTTGCTTTCTTCATGTCACAATGCCTTCTTGTCTCCATGTGGCCTTACCTCTGAGTTCAATCATCTGCCATCATGTCATAATAGTCTCCTTGGATTGCAAAGCTCTACAGTGTCACCCTGGCTCCTCATTTTAATGTGGCCTTACCTGTGAGTTCAATCTTCTGCCATCATGTCACAATTGTCTCCTGAGTTTTAAAAAACATCCACTGTGTCACAGCGGCTCCTTGGTTCCATGTGGTTCTGCTAGGCCACAGTGGAATCCTTGCCTTCGTCATGTCACAATGCCTCCTTGGCTCCATGTGGCCTTACCTGTTGGTTTAATCTTCTTCCATCATGTCACAATGGTCTCCTTGGTCTGAAAAAGCTCCAATGTGTCACAGTGGCCTCTTGGTTCCATGCGCCATGTGGTTCTGTTGTGTCACAATGCAGTCCTTGCTTTCTTCGTTTCAAAACGACTCCTTGGCTGCATGTGGCCTTACCTGTGAGTTCAATCATCTTCCATCATGTCGCAATGGTCTCCTTGGTCTGAAAAATCTCCACTGTGTCACAGTGGCTCCTTGGTTCCATGTGGTTCAGTTGGGCCACAGTGGAATCCTTGCTTTCTTCATGTCACAATGCCTCCTTGGCTCCATTTGGCCTTACCTCTGAGTTCAATCATCTTCCATCATGTCACAATAATCTCCTTGGTTTGAGAAAGCTACAGAGTGTCACCATGGCGCCATGATTCCATGTGGCCTTTCCTGTTGGTTCAATCATCTTCCACCATGTCACAATGGTCTCCTTGGTTTCCAAAAGCTCCATTGTGTCACAGTGGCCCCTTGGTTCCATGCAGTTCTGTCATGTCGCAGTGTTAACCGTGCTTTCTTCATGTCAAAATGTCGCTTGGCTCCATGTGGCCTTACCTGTTGTTTTCAGTATCTTCCATCATATCACAATGACTCCTTGGTCTCCAAAAGCTCCACTGTGTAACTGTGGCCCCTTGGTTCCATGCGCCATGCGGCTCTGTCGTGTCACAATGGAATCCTTGCTTTCCTTGTTGGAAAAAGGCTGGTTGGCTTTAAGTGCCCTTACCTGTGTGTTCAATCACTTCCATCATGTCACAATCATCTCCTGAGTTTGAAAAAACCCCACTGTGTCACAGTGGCTCCTAGGTTCCATGTGTTTCAGTCAGTGGAATCCTTGCTTTCGTCATGTCACAATGCCTCCTTGGCTCCATGTGGCCTTACCTGTTGGTTTAATCTTCTTCCATCATGTCACAATGGTCTCCTTGGTCTGAAAACGCTCCAATGTGTCACAGTGGCCTCTTGGTTCCACGCGCCATGCGGTTCTGTTGTGTCACAATGGAGTCCTTGCTTTCTTCATTACAAAACGACTCCTTGACTGCATGTGGCCTTACCTGTCAGTTCAATCATCTTCCATCATGTTGCAATGGTCTCCTTGGTCTGAAAAACCTCCACTGTGTCACAGTGGCTCCTTGGTTCCATGTGGTTCAGTTGGGCAACAGTGGAATCCTTGCTTTCTTCATGTCACAGTGCCTCCTTGTCTCCATTTGGCCTTACCTCTGAGTTCAATCATCTTCCATCATGTCACAATAATCTCCTTGGTTTGAGAAAGCTACAGAGTGTCACCATGGCGCCATGATTCCATGTGGCCTTACCTGTTGGTTCAATCATCTTCCACCATGTCACAATGGTCTCCTTGGTTTCCAAAAGCTCCATTGTGTCACAGTGGCTCCTTGGTTCCATGCAGTTCTGTCATGTCGCAGTGTTAACCGTGCTTTCTTCATGTCAAAATGTCCCTTGGCTCCATGTGGCCTTGCCTGTTGGTTTGAGAATCTTCCATCATGTCACAAAGACTCCTTGGTCTCAAAAAGCTCCACTGTGTAACTGTGGCCCCTTGGTTCCATGCGCCCTGCGGATCTGTCGTGTCCCAATGGAATCCTTGCTTTCTTTGTGTGAGAACGGCTGCTTGCTTTAAGTGGCCTTACCTGTGTGTTCAATCACTTCCATCATGTCACAATCAACTCCTGAGTTTGAAAAAACCCCACTGTGTCACAGTGGCTCCTTGGTTTCATGAGGTTCACTTAGGCCGCAATGGAATCCTTGCTTTCGTCATGTCACAATGCCTCCTTGGCTCCATGAGGCCTTTACATCTGCGTTCAACTATCTTCCATCACGCCACCATAGTCTCCTTGGCTTGAAAAAGCTCTACAGTATCACCAGGGCTTCTTCATTCCATGGGGCCTTACCTGTTGGTTTAATCATCTTCCATTACGTCACAATGACTCCTTGGTCTGAAAAACGTCCACTGTGTCACTGTGGCCTCTTGGTTCCATGCGCCATGCGGTTCTGTTATGTCGCAATGGAGTCCTTGCTTTCTTTATGTAAAAACGGCTGCTTGGCTCCATGTGGCCTTACCTGTGAGTTTGCTCATCTTCCATCATGTCACAATGGTCTCCTTGGCCTTAAAAAGCTCCACTGTGTCACAGTGGCTCCTTGGTTCCATGTGGTTCAGTTGGGCAACAGTGGAATCCTTGCTTTCTTCATGTCACAGTGCCTCCTTGTCTCCATTTGGCCTTACCTCTGAGTTCAATCATCTTCCATCATGTCACAATAATCTCCTTGGTTTGAGAAAGCTACAGAGTGTCACCATGGCGCCATGATTCCATGTGGCCTTACCTGTTGGTTGAATCATCTTCCACCATGTCACAATGGTCTCCTTGGTTTCCAAAAGCTCCATTGTGTCACAGTGGCCCCTTGGTTCCATGCAGTTCTGTCATGTCGCAGTGTTAACCCTGCTTTCTTCATGTCACAATGGGCCTTGCCTCCATGTGGCCTTGCCTGTTGGTTTGAGAATCTTCCATCATGTCACAAAGACTCCTTGGTCTCAAAAAGCTCCACTGTGTAACTGTGGCCCCTTGGTTCCATGCGCCCTGCGGATCTGTCGTGTCACAATGGAATCTTTGCTTTCTTGGTGTGAGAACGGCTGCTTGCTTTAAGTGGCCTTACCTGTGTGTTCAATCACTTCCATCATGTCACAATCAACTCCTGAGTTTGAAAAAACCCCACTGTGTCACAGTGGCTCCTTGGTTTCATGAGGTTCACTTAGGCCGCAATGGAATCCTTGCTTTCGTCATGTCACAATGCCTCCTTGGCTCCATGAGGCCTTTACATCTGCGTTCAACTATCTTCCATCACGCCACCATAGTCTCCTTGGCTTGAAAAAGCTCTACAGTGTCACCAGGGCTTCTTCATTCCATGGGGCCTTACCTGTTGGTTTAATCATCTTCCATTACGTCACAATGACTCCTTGGTCTGAAAAACGTCCACTGTGTCACTGTGGCCTCTTGGTTCCATGCGCCATGCGGTTCTGTTATGTCGCAATGGAGTCCTTGCTTTCTTTGTGTGAAAACGGCTGCTTGGCTCCATGTGGCCTTACCTGTGAGTTTGCTCATCTTCCATCATGTCACAATGGTCTCCTTGGCCTTAAAAAGCTCCACTGTGTCACAGTGACTCCTTGGTTCGATGTGGTTCTTTCAGGCACCACTGGAATCCTTGCTTTCTTCATGTCACAATGCCTCCTTGGCTCCATGTGGCCTTACCTGTTGGTTTAATCTTCTTCCATCATGTCACAATGGTCTCCTTGGTCTGAAAAAGCTCCAATGTGTCACAGTGGCCTCTTGGTTCCACGCATCATGCGGTTCTGTTGTGTCACAATGGAGTCCTTGCTTTCTTCGTGTCAAAACGACTCCTTGGCTGCATGTGGCCTTACCTGTGAGTTCAATCATCTTCCATCATGTCACAATGGTCTCCTTGGTCTGAAAAACCTCCACTGTGTCACAGTGGCTCCTTGGTTCCATGTTGTTCAATAGGGCCACAGTGGAATCCTGGCTTTCTTCATGCCACAATGCCTCCTTGGCTCCATGTGGCCTTACCTCTTGGTTTAATCTTCTTCCATCATGTCACAATAATCTCCTTGGTCTGAGAAAGCTACAGAGTGTCACCATGGCGCCATGATTCCATGTGGCCTTACCTGTAGGTTCAATCATCTTCCACCATGTCACAATGGTCTCCTTGGTCTCCAAAAGCTCCATTGTGTCACAGTGGCCCCTTGGTTCCATGCAGTTCTGTCATGTCGCAGTGTTAACCATGCTTTCTACATGTCAAAATGTCCCTTGGCTCCATGTGGCCTTACCTGTTGGTTTGAGCATCTTCCATCATGTCACAATGACTCCTTGGCCTCAAAAAGCTCCTCTGTGTAACTGTGGCCCCTTGGTTCCATGCGCCCTGCGGATCTGTCGTGTCACAATGGAATCCTTGCTTTCTTTGTGTGAAAATGGCTGCTTGGCTTCAAGTGGCCTTACCTGTGTGTTCAATCACTTCCATCATGTCACAATCATCTCCTGAGTTTGAAAAACCTCCACTGTGTCACAGTGGCTCCATGGTTCCATGTGGTTCAGTCAGTCCACAGTGGAATCCTTGCCTTCGTCATGTCACAATGCCTCCTGGGCTCCATGTGGCCTTACCTGTTGGTTTAATCTTCTTCCATCATGTCACAATGGTCTCCTTAGTCTGAAAAAGCTCCAATGTGTCACAGTAGCCTCTTGGTTCCACGTATCATGCAGTTCTGTTGTGTCACAATGGAGTCCTTGCCTTCGTCATGTCACAATGCCTCCTTGTCTCCATATGGCCTTACCTCTGAGTTCAATCATCTGCCATCATGTCATGATAGTCTCCTTGGATTGCAAAGCTCTACAGTGTCACCCTGGCTCCTCATTTTAATGTGGCCTTACCTGTGAGTTCAATCATCTTCCATCATGTCGCAATGGTCTCCTTGGTCTGAAAAACCTCCACTGTGTCACAGTGGCTCCTTGGTTCCATGTGGTTCTGCTAGGCCACAGTGGAATCCTTGCTTTCTTCATGTCACAATGCCTCCTTGGCTCCATTTGGCCTTACCTGTGAGTTCAATCATCTTCCATCATGTCACAATAATCTCCTTGGTCTGAGAAAGCTACAGAGTGTCACCATGGCGCCATGATTCCATGTGGCCTTACCTGTAGGTTCAATCATCTTCCACCATGTCACAATGGTCTCCTTGGTTTCCAAAAGCTCCATTGTGTCACAGTGGCCCCTTGGTTCCATGCAGTTCTGTCATGTCGCAGTGTTAACCGTGCTTTCTACATGTCAAAAAGTCCCTTGGCTCCATGTGGCCTTACCTCTTGGTTTAATCTTCTTCCATCATGTCACAATGATCTCCTTGGTCTGAAAAAGCTCCAATATGTCACAGTGGCCCCTTGGTTCCATGCGCCCTGCGGATCTGTCGTGTCACAATGGAATCCTTGCTTTCTTTGTGTGAAAACGGCTGCTTGGCTTCAAGTGGCCATACCTGTGTGTTCAATCACTTCCATCATGTCACAATCATCTCCTGAGTTTGAAAAACCCCACTGTGTCACAGTGGCTCCTTGGTTTCATGAGGTTCACTTAGGCCGCAATGGAATCCTTGCTTTCGTCATGTCACAATGCCTCCTTGCCTCCATTTGGCCTTACCTCTTGGTTTAATCTTCTTCCATCATGTCACAATGGTCTCCTTGGTCTGAAAAAGCTCCAATATGTCACAGTGGCCTCTACGTTCCACGCGCCATGCGGTTCTGCTGTGTCACAATGGAGTCCTTGCTTTCTTCATTACAAAACGACTCCTTGGCTGCATGTGGCCTTACCTGTGAGTTCAATCCTCTTCCATCATGTCGCAATGGTCTCCTTGGTCTGAAAAACCTCCACTGTGTCACAGTGGCTCCTTGGTTCCATGTGGTTCTGCTAGGCCACAGTGGAATCCTTGCTTTCTTCATGTCACAATGCCTCCTTGTCTCCATTTGGCCTTACGTCTGAGTTCAATCATCTTCCATCATGTCACAATAATCTCCTTGGTTTGAGAAAGCTACAGAGTGTCACCATGGCGCCATGATTCCATGTGGCCTTTCCTGTTGGTTCAATCATCTTCCACCATGTCACAATGGTCTCCTTGGCTTCCAAAAGCTCCATTGTGTCACAGTGGCCCCTTGGTTCCATGCAGTTCTGTCATGTCGCAATGTTAACCGTGCTTTCTACATGTCAAAATGTCCCTTGGCTCCATGTGGCCTTGCCTGTTGGTTTGAGCATCTTCCATCATGTCACAATGACTCCTTGGTCTCCAAAAGCTCCACTGTGTAACTGTGGCCCCTTGGTTCCATGCGCCCTGCGGATCTGTCGTGTCACAATGGAATCCTTGCTTTCTTTGTGTGAAAACGGCTGCTTGGCTTCAAGTGGCCTTACCTGTGTGTTCAATCACTTCCATCATGTCACAATCATCTCCTGAGTTTGAAAAACCTCCACTGTGTCACAGTGGCTCCATGGTTCCATGTGGTTCAGTCAGGCCACAGTGGAATCCTTGCCTTCGTCATGTCACAATGCCTCCTGGGCTCCATGTGGCCTTACCTGTTGGTTTAATCTTCTTCCATCATGTCACAATGGTCTCCTTGGTCTGAAAAAGCTCCAATATGTCACAGTGGCCTCTACGTTCCACACGCCATGCGGTTCTGCTGTGTCACAATGGAGTCCTTGCTTTCTTCATTACAAAACGACTCCTTGGCTGCATGTGGCCTTACCTGTGAGTTTGCTCATCTTCCATCATGTCACAATGGTCTCCTTGGTCTGAAAAACCTCCACTGTGTCACAGTGGCTCCTTGGTTCCATGTGGTTCTGCTAGGCCACAGTGGAATCCTTGCTTTCTTCATGTCACAATGCCTCCTTGTCTCCATTTGGCCTTACCTCTGAGTTCAATCATCTTCCATCATGTCACAATAATCTCCTTGGTTTGAGAAAGCTACAGAGTGTCACCATGGCGCCATGATTCCATGTGGCCTTTCCTGTTGGTTCAATCATCTTCCACCATGTCACAATGGTCTCCTTGGCTTTCAAAAGCTCCATTGTGTCACAGTGGCCCCTTGGTTCCATGCAGTTCTGTCATGTCGCAGTGTTAACCGTGCTTTCTACATGTCAAAATGTCCCTTGCCTCCATGTGGCCTTGCCTGTTGGTTTGAGCATCTTCCATCATGTCACAATGACTCCTTGGTCTCCAAAAGCTCCACTGTGTAACTGTGGCCCCTTGGTTCCATGCGCCCTGCGGATCTGTCGTGTCACAATGGAATCCTTGCTTTCTTTGTGTGAGAACGGCTGCTTGGCTTCAAGTGGCCATACCTGTGTGTTCAATCACTTCCATCATGTCACAATCAACTCCTGAGTTTGAAAAACCTCCACTGTGTCACAGTGGCTCCTTGGTTTCATGAGGTTCACTTAGGCCGCAATGGAATCCTTGCTTTCGTCATGTCACAATGCCTCCTTGGCTCCATTTGGCCTTACATCTTGGTTTAATCTTCTTCCATCATGTCACAATGGTCTCCTTGGTCTGAAAAAGCTCCAATATGTCACAGTGGCCTCTACGTTCCACGCGCCATGCGGTTCTGCGATGTCACAATGGAGTCCTTGCTTTCTTCATTACAAAACGACTCCTTGACCGCATGTGGTCTTACCTGTGAGTTCAATCATCTTCCATCATGTCGCAATGGTCTCCTTGGTCTGAAAAACCTCCACTGTGTCACAGTGGCTCCTTGGTTCCATGTGGTTCTGCTAGGCCACAGTGGAATCCTTGCTTTCTTCATGTCACAATGCCTCCTTGGCTCCATTTGGCCTTACCTCTGAGTTCAATCATCTTCCATCATGTCACAATAATCTCCTTGGTTTGAGAAAGCTACAGAGTGTCACCATGGCGCCATGATTCCATGTGGCCTTACCTGTTGGTTCAATCATCTTCCACCATGTCACAATGGTCTCCTTGGTTTCCAAAAGCTCCATTGTGTCACAGTGGCCCCTTGGTTCCATGCAGTTCTGTCATGTCGCAGTGTTAACCGTGCTTTCTTCATGTCACAATGGCCCTTGGCTCCATGTGGCCTTGCCTGTTGGTTTGAGCATCTTCCATCATGTCACAATGACTCCTTGGTCTCCAAAAGCTCCACTGTGTAACTGTGGCCACTTGGTTCCATGCGCCCTGTGGATCTGTCGTGTCACAATGGAATCCTTGCTTTCTTTGTGTGAGAACGGCTGCTTGGCTTCAAGTGGCCATACCTGTGTGTTCAATCCCATCCATCAGGTCACAATCATCTCCTGAGTTTGAAAAAACCCCACTGTGTCACAGTGGCTCCTTGGTTTCATGAGGTTCACTTAGGCCGCAATGGAATCCTTGCTTTCGTCATGTCACAATGCCTCCTTGGCTCCATGTGGCCTTGCCTCTTGGTTTAATCTTCTTCCATCATGTCACAATGGTCTCCTTGGTCTGAAAAAGCTCCAATATGTCACAGTGGCCCCTTGGTTCCATGCGCCATGCGGATCTGTCGTGTCACAATGGAATCCTTGCTTTCTTTGTGTGAAAACGGCTGCTTGGCTTCAAGTGGCCTCACCTGTGTGTTCGATCACTTCCATCGTGTCACAATCATCTCCTGAGTTTGAAAAAACCCCACTGTGTCACAGTGGCTCCTTGGTTTCATGAGGTTCACTTAGGCCGCAATGGAATCCTTGCCTTCGTCATGTCACAATGCCTCCTTGGCTCCATGAGGCCTTTACATCTGCGTTCAAATATCTTCCATCACGCCACCATAGTCTCCTTGGCTTGAAGAAGCTCTACAGTGTCACCAGGGCTTCTTCATTCCATGGGGCCTTACCTGTTGGTTTAATCATCTTCCATTACGTCACAATGACTCCTTGGTCTGAAAAACGTCCAGTGTGTCACAGTGGCCCCTTGGTTCCACACGCCATGCGGTTCTGTTATGTCGCAATGCAGTCCTTGCTTTCTTTGTGTGAAAACGGCTGCTTGGCTCCATGTGGCCTTACCTGTGAGTTTGCTCATCTTCCATCATGTCACAATGGTCTCCTTGGCCTTAAAGAGCTCCACTGTGTCACCGTGACTCCTTGGTTCGATGTGGTTCTTTCAGGCACCACTGGAATCCTTGCTTTCTTCATGTCACAATGCCTCCTTGTCTCCATATGGCCTTACCTCTGAGTTCAATCATCTGCCATCATTTCATGATAGTCTCCTTGGATTGCAAAGCTCTACAGTGTCACCCTGGCTCCTTATTTTAATGTGGCCTTACCTGTGAGTTCAATCATATTCCATCATGTCACAATTGTCTCCTGAGTTCTAAAAAAACCACTGTGTCACAGTGGCTCCTTGGTTCCATGTGATTCAGTCAGGCCACCGTGGAATCCTTGCCTTCGTCATGTCACAATGCCTCCTTGGCTCCATGTGGCCTTACCTGTGCGTTCAATCATCTTCCATCATGTCACAATAATCTCCTTGGTTTGAGAAAGCTACAGAGTGTCACCATGGCGCCATGATTCCATGTGGCCTTACCTGTTGGTTCAATCATCTTCCACCATGTCACAATGGTCTCCTTGGTTTCCAAAAGCTCCATTGTGTCACAGTGGCCCCTTGGTTCCATGCAGTTCTGTCATGTCGCAATGTTAACCGTGCTTTCTACATGTCAAAATGTCCCTTGGCTCCATGTGGCCTTGCCTGTTGGTTTCAGCATCTTCCATCATGTCACAATGACTCCTTGGTCTCCAAAAGCTCCACTGTGTAACTGTGGCCCCTTGGTTCCATGCACCATGCGGATCTGTCGTGTCACAATGGAGTCCTTGCTTTCTTCATATCAAAACGACTCCTTGACTGCATGTGAGTTCAATCATCTTCCATCATGTCGCAATCGTCTCCTTGGTCTGAAAAACCTCCACTGTGTCACAGTGGCTCCTTGGTTCCATGTGGTTCTGCTAGGCCACAGTGGAATCCTTGCTTTCTTCATGTCACAATGCCTCCTTGGCTCCATTTGGCCTTACCTGTGAGTTCAATCATCTTCCATCATGTCACAATAATCTCCTTGGTTTGAGAAAGCTACAGAGTGTCACCATGGCGCCATGATTCCATGTGGCCTTACCTGTAGGTTCAATCATCTTCCACCATGTCACAATGGTCTCCTTGGTTTCCAAAAGCTCCATTGTGTCACAGTGGCCCCTTGGTTCCATGCAGTTCTGTCATGTCGCAGTGTTAACCGTGCTTTCTACATGTCAAAAAGTCCCTTGGCTCCATGTGGCCTTACCTCTTGGTTTAATCTTCTTCCATCATGTCACAATGATCTCCTTGGTCTGAAAAAGCTCCAATATGTCACAGTGGCCCCTTGGTTCCATGCGCCATGCGGATCTGTCGTGTCACAATGGAATCCTTGCTTTCTTTGTGTGAAAACGGCTGCTTGGCTTCAAGTGGCCATACCTGTGTGTTCAATCACTTCCATCATGTCACAATCATCTCCTGAGTTTGAAAAACCCCACTGTGTCACAGTGGCTCCTTGGTTTCATGAGGTTCACTTAGGCCGCAATGGAATCCTTGCTTTCGTCATGTCACAATGCCTCCTTGGCTCCATTTGGCCTTACCTCTTGGTTTAATCTTCCTCCATCATGTCACAATGGTCTCCTTGGTCTGAAAAAGCTCCAATATGTCACAGTGGCCTCTACGTTCCACGCGCCATGCGGTTCTGCTGTGTCACAATGGAGTCCTTGCTTTCTTCATTACAAAACGACTCCTTGACCGCATGTGGCCTTACCTGTGAGTTCAATCATCTTCCATCATGTCGCAATCGTCTCCTTGGTCTGAAAAACCTCCACTGTGTCACAGTGGCTCCTTGGTTCCATGTGGTTCTGCTAGGCCACAGTGGAATCCTTGCTTTCTTCATGTCACAATGCCTCCTTGGCTCCATTTGGCCTTACCTGTGAGTTCAATCATCTTCCATCATGTCACAATAATCTCCTTGGTTTGAGAAAGCTACAGAGTGTCACCATGGCGCCATGATTCCATGTGGCCTTACCTGTAGGTTCAATCATCTTCCACCATGTCACAATGGTCTCCTTGGCTTCCAAAAGCTCCATTGTGTCACAGTGGCCCCTTGGTTCCATGCAGTTCTGTCATGTCGCAATGTTAACCGTGCTTTCTACATGTCAAAATGTCCCTTGGCTCCATGTGGCCTTGCCTGTTGGTTTGAGCATCTTCCATCATGTCACAATGACTCCTTGGTCTCCAAAAGCTCCACTGTGTAACTGTGGCCCCTTGGTTCCATGCGCCCTGCGGATCTGTCGTGTCACAATGGAATCCTTGCTTTCTTTGTGTGAAAACGGCTGCTTGGCTTCAAGTGGCCTTACCTGTGTGTTCAATCACTTCCATCATGTCACAATCATCTCCTGAGTTTGAAAAACCTCCACTGTGTCACAGTGGCTCCTTGGTTCCATGTGGTTCAGTCAGTCCACAGTGGAATCCTTGCCTTCGTCATGTCACAATGCCTCCTGGGCTCCATGTGGCCCTACCTGTTGGTTTAATCTTCTTCCATCATGTCACAATGGTCTCCTTGGTCTGAAAAAGCTCCAATATGTCACAGTGGCCTCTACGTTCCACGCGCCATGCGGTTCTGCGATGTCACAATGGAGTCCTTGCTTTCTTCATTACAAAACGACTCCTTGACCGCATGTGGCCTTACCTGTGAGTTTGCTCATCTTCCATCATGTCACAATGGTCTCCTTGGTCTGAAAAACCTCCACTGTGTCACAGTGGCTCCTTGGTTCCATGTGGTTCTGCTAGGCCACAGTGGAATCCTTGCTTTCTTCATGTCACAATGCCTCCTTGTCTCCATTTGGCCTTACCTCTGAGTTCAATCATCTTCCATCATGTCACAATAATCTCCTTGGTTTGAGAAAGCTACAGAGTGTCACCATGGCGCCATGATTCCATGTGGCCTTTCCTGTTGGTTCAATCATCTTCCACCATGTCACAATGGTCTCCTTGGTTTCCAAAAGCTCCATTGTGTCACAGTGGCCCCTTGGTTCCATGCAGTTCTGTCATGTCGCAGTGTTAACCGTGCTTTCTTCATGTCACAATGGCCCTTGGCTCCATGTGGCCTTGCCTGTTGGTTTGAGCATCTTCCATCATGTCACAATGACTCCTTGGTCTCCAAAAGCTCCACTGTGTAACTGTGGCCACTTGGTTCCATGCGCCCTGCGGATCTGTCGTGTCACAATGGAATCCTTGCTTTCTTTGTGTGAGAACGGCTGCTTGGCTTCAAGTGGCCATACCTGTGTGTTCAATCCCATCCATCAGGTCACAATCATCTCCTGAGTTTGAAAAAACCCCACTGTGTCACAGTGGCTCCTTGGTTTCATGAGGTTCACTTAGGCCGCAATGGAATCCTTGCTTTCGTCATGTCACAATGCCTCCTTGGCTCCATGTGGCCTTGCCTCTTGGTTTAATCTTCTTCCATCATGTCACAATGGTCTCCTTGGTCTGAAAAAGCTCCAATATGTCACAGTGGCCCCTTGGTTCCATGCGCCATGCGGATCTGTCGTGTCACAATGGAATCCTTGCTTTCTTTGTGTGAAAACGGCTGCTTGGCTTCAAGTGGCCTCACCTGTGTGTTCGATCACTTCCATCGTGTCACAATCATCTCCTGAGTTTGAAAAAACCCCACTGTGTCACAGTGGCTCCTTGGTTTCATGAGGTTCACTTAGGCCGCAATGGAATCCTTGCCTTCGTCATGTCACAATGCCTCCTTGGCTCCATGAGGCCTTTACATCTGCGTTCAAATATCTTCCATCACGCCACCATAGTCTCCTTGGCTTGAAGAAGCTCTACAGTGTCACCAGGGCTTCTTCATTCCATGGGGCCTTACCTGTTGGTTTAATCATCTTCCATTACGTCACAATGACTCCTTGGTCTGAAAAACGTCCAGTGTGTCACAGTGGCCCCTTGGTTCCACACGCCATGCGGTTCTGTTATGTCGCAATGCAGTCCTTGCTTTCTTTGTGTGAAAACGGCTGCTTGGCTCCATGTGGCCTTACCTGTGAGTTTGCTCATCTTCCATCATGTCACAATGGTCTCCTTGGCCTTAAAGAGCTCCACTGTGTCACCGTGACTCCTTGGTTCGATGTGGTTCTTTCAGGCACCACTGGAATCCTTGCTTTCTTCATGTCACAATGCCTCCTTGTCTCCATATGGCCTTACCTCTGAGTTCAATCATCTGCCATCATGTCATGATAGTCTCCTTGGATTGCAAAGCTCTACAGTGTCACCCTGGCTCCTTATTTTAATGTGGCCTTACCTGTGAGTTCAATCATATTCCATCATGTCACAATTGTCTCCTGAGTTCTAAAAAAACCACTGTGTCACAGTGGCTCCTTGGTTCCATGTGATTCAGTCAGGCCACCGTGGAATCCTTGCCTTCGTCATGTCACAATGCCTCCTTGGCTCCATGTGGCCTTACCTGTGCGTTCAATCATCTTCCATCATGTCACAATAATCTCCTTGGTTTGAGAAAGCTACAGAGTGTCACCATGGCGCCATGATTCCATGTGGCCTTACCTGTTGGTTCAATCATCTTCCACCATATCACAATGGTCTCCTTGGTTTCCAAAAGCTCCATTGTGTCACAGTGGCCCCTTGGTTCCATGCAGTTCTGTCATGTCGCAATGTTAACCGTGCTTTCTACATGTCAAAATGTCCCTTGGCTCCATGTGGCCTTGCCTGTTGGTTTCAGCATCTTCCATCATGTCACAATGACTCCTTGGTCTCCAAAAGCTCCACTGTGTAACTGTGGCCCCTTGGTTCCATGCGCCCTGCGGATCTGTCGTGTCACAATGGAATCCTTGCTTTCTTTGTGTGAAAACGGCTGCTTGGCTTCAAGTGGCCATACCTGTGTGTTCAATCCCATCCATCAGGTCACAATCATCTCCTGAGTTTGAAAAAACCCCACTGTGTCACAGTGGCTCCTTGGTTTCATGAGGTTCACTTAGGCCGCAATGGAATCCTTGCTTTCGTCATGTCACAATGCCTCCTTGGCTCCATGTGGCCTTGCCTCTTGGTTTAATCTTCTTCCATCATGTCACAATGGTCTCCTTGGTCTGAAAAAGCTCCAATATGTCACAGTGGCCCCTTGGTTCCATGCGCCATGCGGATCTGTCGTGTCACAATGGAATCCTTGCTTTCTTTGTGTGAAAACGGCTGCTTGGCTTCAAGTGGCCTCACCTGTGTGTTCGATCACTTCCATCGTGTCACAATCATCTCCTGAGTTTGAAAAAACCCCACTGTGTCACAGTGGCTCCTTGGTTTCATGAGGTTCACTTAGGCCGCAATGGAATCCTTGCCTTCGTCATGTCACAATGCCTCCTTGGCTCCATGAGGCCTTTACATCTGCGTTCAAATATCTTCCATCACGCCACCATAGTCTCCTTGGCTTGAAGAAGCTCTACAGTGTCACCAGGGCTTCTTCATTCCATGGGGCCTTACCTGTTGGTTTAATCATCTTCCATTACGTCACAATGACTCCTTGGTCTGAAAAACGTCCAGTGTGTCACAGTGGCCCCTTGGTTCCACACGCCATGCGGTTCTGTTATGTCGCAATGCAGTCCTTGCTTTCTTTGTGTGAAAACGGCTGCTTGGCTCCATGTGGCCTTACCTGTGAGTTTGCTCATCTTCCATCATGTCACAATGGTCTCCTTGGCCTTAAAGAGCTCCACTGTGTCACCGTGACTCCTTGGTTCGATGTGGTTCTTTCAGGCACCACTGGAATCCTTGCTTTCTTCATGTCACAATGCCTCCTTGTCTCCATATGGCCTTACCTCTGAGTTCAATCATCTGCCATCATTTCATGATAGTCTCCTTGGATTGCAAAGCTCTACAGTGTCACCCTGGCTCCTTATTTTAATGTGGCCTTACCTGTGAGTTCAATCATATTCCATCATGTCACAATTGTCTCCTGAGTTCTAAAAAAACCACTGTGTCACAGTGGCTCCTTGGTTCCATGTGATTCAGTCAGGCCACCGTGGAATCCTTGCCTTCGTCATGTCACAATGCCTCCTTGGCTCCATGTGGCCTTACCTGTGCGTTCAATCATCTTCCATCATGTCACAATAATCTCCTTGGTTTGAGAAAGCTACAGAGTGTCACCATGGCGCCATGATTCCATGTGGCCTTACCTGTTGGTTCAATCATCTTCCACCATGTCACAATGGTCTCCTTGGTTTCCAAAAGCTCCATTGTGTCACAGTGGCCCCTTGGTTCCATGCAGTTCTGTCATGTCGCAATGTTAACCGTGCTTTCTACATGTCAAAATGTCCCTTGGCTCCATGTGGCCTTGCCTGTTGGTTTCAGCATCTTCCATCATGTCACAATGACTCCTTGGTCTCCAAAAGCTCCACTGTGTAACTGTGGCCCCTTGGTTCCATGCACCATGCGGATCTGTCGTGTCACAATGGAGTCCTTGCTTTCTTCATATCAAAACGACTCCTTGACTGCATGTGAGTTCAATCATCTTCCATCATGTCACAATGGTCTCCTTGGTCTGAAAAACCTCCACTGTGTCACAGTGGCTCCTTGGTTCCATGTGGTTCTGCTAGGCCACAGTGGAATCCTTGCTTTCTTCATGTCACAATGCCTCCTTGGCTCCATTTGGCCTTACCTGTGAGTTCAATCATCTTCCATCATGTCACAATAATCTCCTTGGTTTGAGAAAGCTACAGAGTTTCACCATGGCGCCATGATTCCATGTGGCCTTACCTGTAGGTTCAATCATCTTCCACCATGTCACAATGGTCTCCTTGGTTTCCAAAAGCTCCATTGTGTCACAGTGGCCCCTTGGTTCCATGCAGTTCTGTCATGTCGCAGTGTTAACCGTGCTTTCTACATGTCAAAAAGTCCCTTGGCTCCATGTGGCCTTACCTGTTGGTTTAATCTTCTTCCATCATGTCACAATGATCTCCTTGGTCTGAAAAAGCTCCAATATGTCACAGTGGCCCCTTGGTTCCATGCGCCATGCGGATCTGTCGTGTCACAATGGAATCCTTGCTTTCTTTGTGTGAAAACGGCTGCTTGGCTTCAAGTGGCCATACCTGTGTGTTCAATCACTTCCATCATGTCACAATCATCTCCTGAGTTTGAAAAACCCCACTGTGTCACAGTGGCTCCTTGGTTTCATGAGGTTCACTTAGGCCGCAATGGAATCCTTGCTTTCGTCATGTCACAATGCCTCCTTGGCTCCATTTGGCCTTACCTCTTGGTTTAATCTTCCTCCATCATGTCACAATGGTCTCCTTGGTCTGAAAAAGCTCCAATATGTCACAGTGGCCTCTACGTTCCACGCGCCATGCGGTTCTGCGATGTCACAATGGAGTCCTTGCTTTCTTCATTACAAAACGACTCCTTGACCGCATGTGGCCTTACCTGTGAGTTTGCTCATCTTCCATCATGTCACAATGGTCTCCTTGGTCTGAAAAACCTCCACTGTGTCACAGTGGCTCCTTGGTTCCATGTGGTTCTGCTAGGCCACAGTGGAATCCTTGCTTTCTTCATGTCACAATGCCTCCTTGTCTCCATTTGGCCTTACCTCTGAGTTCAATCATCTTCCATCATGTCACAATAATCTCCTTGGTTTGAGAAAGCTACAGAGTGTCACCATGGCGCCATGATTCCATGTGGCCTTTCCTGTTGGTTCAATCATCTTCCACCATGTCACAATGGTCTCCTTGGTTTCCAAAAGCTCCATTGTGTCACAGTGGCCCCTTGGTTCCATGCAGTTCTGTCATGTCGCAGTGTTAACCGTGCTTTCTTCATGTCACAATGGCCCTTGGCTCCATGTGGCCTTGCCTGTTGGTTTGAGCATCTTCCATCATGTCACAATGACTCCTTGGTCTCCAAAAGCTCCACTGTGTAACTGTGGCCACTTGGTTCCATGCGCCCTGCGGATCTGTCGTGTCACAATGGAATCCTTGCTTTCTTTGTGTGAGAACGGCTGCTTGGCTTCAAGTGGCCATACCTGTGTGTTCAATCCCATCCATCAGGTCACAATCATCTCCTGAGTTTGAAAAAACCCCACTGTGTCACAGTGGCTCCTTGGTTTCATGAGGTTCACTTAGGCCGCAATGGAATCCTTGCTTTCGTCATGTCACAATGCCTCCTTGGCTCCATGTGGCCTTGCCTCTTGGTTTAATCTTCTTCCATCATGTCACAATGGTCTCCTTGGTCTGAAAAAGCTCCAATATGTCACAGTGGCCCCTTGGTTCCATGCGCCATGCGGATCTGTCGTGTCACAATGGAATCCTTGCTTTCTTTGTGTGAAAACGGCTGCTTGGCTTCAAGTGGCCTCACCTGTGTGTTCGATCACTTCCATCGTGTCACAATCATCTCCTGAGTTTGAAAAAACCCCACTGTGTCACAGTGGCTCCTTGGTTTCATGAGGTTCACTTAGGCCGCAATGGAATCCTTGCCTTCGTCATGTCACAATGCCTCCTTGGCTCCATGAGGCCTTTACATCTGCGTTCAAATATCTTCCATCACGCCACCATAGTCTCCTTGGCTTGAAGAAGCTCTACAGTGTCACCAGGGCTTCTTCATTCCATGGGGCCTTACCTGTTGGTTTAATCATCTTCCATTACGTCACAATGACTCCTTGGTCTGAAAAACGTCCAGTGTGTCACAGTGGCCCCTTGGTTCCACACGCCATGCGGTTCTGTTATGTCGCAATGCAGTCCTTGCTTTCTTTGTGTGAAAACGGCTGCTTGGCTCCATGTGGCCTTACCTGTGAGTTTGCTCATCTTCCATCATGTCACAATGGTCTCCTTGGCCTTAAAGAGCTCCACTGTGTCACCGTGACTCCTTGGTTCGATGTGGTTCTTTCAGGCACCACTGGAATCCTTGCTTTCTTCATGTCACAATGCCTCCTTGTCTCCATATGGCCTTACCTCTGAGTTCAATCATCTGCCATCATGTCATGATAGTCTCCTTGGATTGCAAAGCTCTACAGTGTCACCCTGGCTCCTTATTTTAATGTGGCCTTACCTGTGAGTTCAATCATATTCCATCATGTCACAATTGTCTCCTGAGTTCTAAAAAAACCACTGTGTCACAGTGGCTCCTTGGTTCCATGTGATTCAGTCAGGCCACCGTGGAATCCTTGCCTTCGTCATGTCACAATGCCTCCTTGGCTCCATGTGGCCTTACCTGTGCGTTCAATCATCTTCCATCATGTCACAATAATCTCCTTGGTTTGAGAAAGCTACAGAGTGTCACCATGGCGCCATGATTCCATGTGGCCTTACCTGTTGGTTCAATCATCTTCCACCATATCACAATGGTCTCCTTGGTTTCCAAAAGCTCCATTGTGTCACAGTGGCCCCTTGGTTCCATGCAGTTCTGTCATGTCGCAATGTTAACCGTGCTTTCTACATGTCAAAATGTCCCTTGGCTCCATGTGGCCTTGCCTGTTGGTTTCAGCATCTTCCATCATGTCACAATGACTCCTTGGTCTCCAAAAGCTCCACTGTGTAACTGTGGCCCCTTGGTTCCATGCGCCCTGCGGATCTGTCGTGTCACAATGGAATCCTTGCTTTCTTTGTGTGAAAACGGCTGCTTGGCTTCAAGTGGCCTTACCTATGTGTTCAATCACTTCCATCATGTCACAATCATCTCCTGAGTTTGAAAAACCTCCACTGTGTCACAGTGGCTCCATGGTTCCATGTGGTTCAGTCAGTCCACAGTGGAATCCTTGCCTTCGTCATGTCACAATGCCTCCTGGGCTCCATGTGGCCTTACCTGTTGGTTTAATCTTCTTCCATCATGTCACAATGGTCTCCTTGGTCTGAAAAAGCTCCAATGTGTCACAGTGGCCTCTTGGTTCCACGCATCATGCGGTTCTGTTGTGTCACAATGGAGTCCTTGCTTTCTTCATATCAAAACGACTCCTTGGCTGCATGTGGCCTTACCTGTGAGTTCAATCATCTTCCATCAAGTCGCAATGGTCTCCTTGGTCTGAAAAACCTCCACTGTGTCACAGTGGCTCCTTGGTTCCATGTTGTTCAATAGGGCCACAGTGGAATCCTGGCTTTCTTCATGCCACAATGCCTCCTTGGCTCCATGTGGCCTTACCTCTGAGTTCAATCATCTTCCATCATGTCACAATAATCTCCTTGGTTTGAGAAAGCTACAGAGTGTCACCATGGCGCCATGATTCCATGTGGCCTTTCCTGTTGGTTCAATCATCTTCCACCATGTCACAATGGTCTCCTTGGTTTCCAAAAGCTCCATTGTGTCACAGTGGCCCCTTGGTTCCATGCAGTTCTGTCATGTCGCAGTGTTAACCGTGCTTTCTTCATGTCACAATGGCCCTTGGCTCCATGTGGCCTTGCCTGTTGGTTTGAGCATCTTCCATCATGTCACAATGACTCCTTGGTCTCCAAAAGCTCCACTGTGTAACTGTGGCCCCTTGGTTCCATGCGCCCTGCGGATCTGTCGTGTCACAATGGAATCCTTGCTTTCTTTGTGTGAAAACGGCTGCTTGGCTTCAAGTGGCCTTACCTGTGTGTTCAATCACTTCCATCATGTCACAATAATCTCCTGAGTTTGAAAAACCTCCACTGTGTCACAGTGGCTCCATGGTTCCATGTGGTTCAGTCAGTCCACAGTGGAATCCTTGCCTTCGTCATGTCACAATGCCTCCTGGGCTCCATGTGGCCTTACCTGTTGGTTTAATCTTCTTCCATCATGTCACAATGGTCTCCTTGGTCTGAAAAAGCTCCAATATGTCACAGTGGCCTCTACGTTCCACGCGCCATGCGGTTCTGTGATGTCACAATGGAGTCCTTGCTTTCTTCATTACAAAACGACTCCTTGACCGCATGTGGCCTTACCTGTGAGTTTGCTCATCTTCCATCATGTCACAATGGTCTCCTTGGTCTGAAAAACCTCCACTGTGTCACAGTGGCTCCTTGGTTCCATGTGGTTCTGCTAGGCCACAGTGGAATCCTTGCTTTCTTCATGCCACAATGCCTCCTTGGCTCCATGTGGCCTTACCTCTGAGTTCAATCATCTTCCATCATGTCACAATAATCTCCTTGGTTTGAGAAAGCTACAGAGTGTCACCATGGCGCCATGATTCCATGTGGCCTTTCCTGTTGGTTCAATCATCTTCCACCATGTCACAATGGTCTCCTTGGTTTCCAAAAGCTCCATTGTGTCACAGTGGCCCCTTGGTTCCATGCAGTTCTGTCATGTCGCAGTGTTAACCGTGCTTTCTTCATGTCACAATGGCCCTTGGCTCCATGTGGCCTTGCCTGTTGGTTTGAGCATCTTCCATCATGTCACAATGACTCCTTGGTCTCCAAAAGCTCCACTGTGTAACTGTGGCCCCTTGGTTCCATGCGCCCTGCGGATCTGTCGTGTCACAATGGAATCCTTGCTTTCTTTGTGTGAAAACGGCTGCTTGGCTTCAAGTGGCCTTACCTGTGTGTTCAATCACTTCCATCATGTCACAATCATCTCCTGAGTTTGAAAAACCTCCACTGTGTCACAGTGGCTCCATGGTTCCATGTGGTTCAGTCAGTCCACAGTGGAATCCTTGCCTTCGTCATGTCACAATGCCTCCTGGGCTCCATGTGGCCTTACCTGTTGGTTTAATCTTCTTCCATCATGTCACAATGGTCTCCTTGGTCTGAAAAAGCTCCAATATGTCACAGTGGCCTCTACGTTCCACGCGCCATGCGGTTCTGCGATGTCACAATGGAGTCCTTGCTTTCTTCATTACAAAACGACTCCTTGACCGCATGTGGCCTTACCTGTGAGTTTGCTCATCTTCCATCATGTCACAATGGTCTCCTTGGTCTGAAAAACCTCCACTGTGTCACAGTGGCTCCTTGGTTCCATGTGGTTCTGCTAGGCCACAGTGGAATCCTTGCTTTCTTCATGTCACAATGCCTCCTTGTCTCCATTTGGCCTTACCTCTGAGTTCAATCATCTTCCATCATGTCACAATAATCTCCTTGGTTTGAGAAAGCTACAGAGTGTCACCATGGCGCCATGATTCCATGTGGCCTTTCCTGTTGGTTCAATCATCTTCCACCATGTCACAATGGTCTCCTTGGTTTCCAAAAGCTCCATTGTGTCACAGTGGCCCCTTGGTTCCATGCAGTTCTGTCATGTCGCAGTGTTAACCGTGCTTTCTTCATGTCACAATGGCCCTTGGCTCCATGTGGCCTTGCCTGTTGGTTTGAGCATCTTCCATCATGTCACAATGACTCCTTGGTCTCCAAAAGCTCCACTGTGTAACTGTGGCCACTTGGTTCCATGCGCCCTGCGGATCTGTCGTGTCACAATGGAATCCTTGCTTTCTTTGTGTGAGAACGGCTGCTTGGCTTCAAGTGGCCATACCTGTGTGTTCAATCCCATCCATCAGGTCACAATCATCTCCTGAGTTTGAAAAAACCCCACTGTGTCACAGTGGCTCCTTGGTTTCATGAGGTTCACTTAGGCCGCAATGGAATCCTTGCTTTCGTCATGTCACAATGCCTCCTTGGCTCCATGTGGCCTTACCTCTTGGTTTAATCTTCTTCCATCATGTCACAATGGTCTCCTTGGTCTGAAAAAGCTCCAATATGTCACAGTGGCCCCTTGGTTCCATGCGCCATGCGGATCTGTCGTGTCACAATGGAATCCTTGCTTTCTTTGTGTGAAAACGGCTGCTTGGCTTCAAGTGGCCTCACCTGTGTGTTCAATCACTTCCATCGTGTCACAATCATCTCCTGAGTTTGAAAAAACCCCACTGTGTCACAGTGGCTCCTTGGTTTCATGAGGTTCACTTAGGCCGCAATGGAATCCTTGCTTTCGTCATGTCACAATGCCTCCTTGGCTCCATGAGGCCTTTACATCTGCGTTCAACTATCTTCCATCATGCCACCATAGTCTCCTTGGCTTGAAGAAGCTCTACAGTGTCACCAGGGCTTCTTCATTCCATGGGGCCTTACCTGTTGGTTTAATCATCTTCCATTACGTCACAATGACTCCTTGGTCTGAAAAACGTCCAGTGTGTCACAGTGGCCTCTTGGTTCCACACGCCATGCGGTTCTGTTATGTCGCAATGGAGTCCTTGCTTTCTTTGTGTGAAAACGGCTGCTTGGCTCCATGTGGCCTTACCTGTGAGTTTGCTCATCTTCCATCATGTCACAATGGTCTCCTTGGCCTTAAAGAGCTCCACTGTGTCACCGTGACTCCTTGGTTCGACGTGGTTCTTTCAGGCACCACTGGAATCCTTGCTTTCTTCATGTCACAATGCCTCCTTGTCTCCATATGGCCTTACCTCTGAGTTCAAACATCTGCCATCATGTCATGATAGTCTCCTTGGATTGCAAAGCTCTACAGTGTCACCCTGGCTCCTCATTTTAATGTGGCCTTACCTGTGAGTTCAATCATCTTCCATCATGTCACAATTGTCTCCTGAGTTCTAAAAAACCCACTGTGTCACAGTGGCTCCTTGGTTCCATGTGATTCAGTCAGGCCACCGTGGAATCCTTGCCTTCGTCATGTCACAATGCCTCCTGGGCTCCATGTGGCCTTACCTGTTGGTTTAATCTTCTTCCATCATGTCACAATGGTCTCCTTAGTCTGAAAAAGCTCCAATGTGTCACAGTAGCCTCTTGGTTCCACGTATCATGCGGTTCTGTTGTGTCACAATGGAGTCCTTGCTTTCTTCATTACAAAACGACTCTTTGGCTGCATGTGGCCTTACCTGTGAGTTCAATCCTCTTCCATCATGTCGCAATGGTCTCCTTGGTCTGAAAAACCTCCACTGTGTCACAGTGGCTCCTTGGTTCCATGTGGTTCTGCTAGGCCACAGTGGAATCCTTGCTTTCTTCATGTCACAATGCCTCCTTGGCTCCATTTGGCCTTACCTCTGAGTTCAATCATCTTCCATCATGTCACAATAATCTCCTTGGTTTGAGAAAGCTACAGAGTGTCACCATGGCGCCATGATTCCATGTGGCCTTTCCTGTTGGTTCAATCATCTTCCACCATGTCACAATGGTCTCCTTGGCTTTCAAAAGCTCCATTGTGTCACAGTGGCCCCTTGGTTCCATGCAGTTCTGTCATGTCGCAGTGTTAACCGTGCTTTCTTCATGTCACAATGGCCCTTGGCTCCATGTGGCCTTGCCTGTTGGTTTGAGAATCTTCCATCATGTCAAAAAGACTCCTTGGTCTCCAAAAGCTCCACTGTGTAACTGTGGCCCCTTGGTTCCATGCGCCCTGCGGATCTGTAGTGTCACAATGGAATCCTTGCTTTCTTTGTGTGAGAACGGCTGCTTGCTTTAAGTGGCCTTACCTGTGTGTTCAATCACTTCCATCATGTCACAATCAACTCCTGAGTTTGAAAAAACCCCACTGTGTCACAGTGGCTCCTTGGTTTCATGAGGTTCACTTAGGCCGCAATGGAATCCTTGCTTTCGTCATGTCACAATGCCTCCTTGGCTCCATGAGGCCTTTACATCTGCGTTCAACTATCTTCCATCACGCCACCATAGTCTCATTGGCTTGAGAAAGCTCTAGAGTGTCACCAGGGCTTCTTCATTCCATGGGGCCTTACCTGTTGGTTTAATCATCTTCCATTACGTCACAATGACTCCTTGGTCTGAAAAACGTCCACTGTGTCACTGTGGCCTCTTGGTTCCATGCGCCATGCGGTTCTGTTATGTCGCAATGGAGTCCTTGCTTTCTTTGTGTGAAAACGGCTGCTTGGCTCCATGTGGCCTTACCTGTGAGTTTGCTCATCTTCCGTCATGTCACAATGGTCTCCTTGGCCTTAAAAAGCTCCACTGTGTCACAGTGACTCCTTGGTTCGATGTGGTTCTTTCAGGCACCACTGGAATCCTTGCTTTCTTCATGTCACAATGCCTCCTTGGCTCCATGTGGCCTTACCTGTTGGTTTAATCTTCTTCCATCATGTCACAATGGTCTCCTTGGTCTGAAAAAGCTCCAATGTGTCACAGTGGCCTCTTGGTTCCACGCATCATGCGGTTCTGTTGTGTCACAATGGAGTCCTTGCTTTCTTCGTGTCAAAACGACTCCTTGGCTGCATGTGGCCTTACCTGTGAGTTCAATCATCTTCCATCATGTCACAATGGTCTCCTTGGTCTGAAAAACCTCCACTGTGTCACCGTGGCTCCTTGGTTCCATGTTGTTCAATAGGGCCACAGTGGAATCCTGGCTTTCTTCATGCCACAATGCCTCCTTGGCTCCATGTGGCCTTACCTCTGAGTTCAATCATCTTCCATCATGTCACAATAATCTCCTTGGTTTGAGAAAGCTACAGAGTTTCACCATGGCGCCATGATTCCATGTGGCCTTACCTGTTGGTTCAATCATCTTCCACCATGTCACAATGGTCTCCTTGGTCTCCAAAAGCTCCATTGTGTCACAGTGGCCCCTTGGTTCCATGCAGTTCTGTCATGTCGCAGTGTTAACCATGCTTTCTACATGTCAAAATGTCCCTTGGCTCCATGTGGCCTTACCTGTTGGTTTGAGCATCTTCCATCATGTCACAATGACTCCTTGGCCTCAAAAAGCTCCTCTGTGTAACTGTGGCCCCTTGGTTCCATGCGCCCTGCGGATCTGTCGTGTCACAATGGAATCCTTGCTTTCTTTGTGTGAAAATGGCTGCTTGGCTTCAAGTGGCCTTACCTGTGTGTTCAATCACTTCCATCATGTCACAATCATCTCCTGAGTTTGAAAAACCTCCACTGTGTCACAGTGGCTCCATGGTTCCATGTGGTTCAGTCAGTCCACAGTGGAATCCTTGCCTTCGTCATGTCACAATGCCTCCTGGGCTCCATGTGGCCTTACCTGTTGGTTTAATCTTCTTCCATCATGTCACAATGGTCTCCTTAGTCTGAAAAAGCTCCAATGTGTCACAGTAGCCTCTTGGTTCCACGTATCATGCGGTTCTGTTGTGTCACAATGGAGTCCTTGCCTTCGTCATGTCACAATGCCTCCTTGTCTCCATGTGGCCTTACCTCTGAGTTCAATCATCTGCCATCATGTCATGATAGTCTCCTTGGATTGCAAAGCTCTACAGTGTCACCCTGGCTCCTCATTTTAATGTGGCCTTACCTGTGAGTTCAATCATCTTCCATCATGTCGCAATCGTCTCCTTGGTCTGAAAAACCTCCACTGTGTCACAGTGGCTCCTTGGTTCCATGTGGTTCTGTTAGGCCACGGTGGAATCCTTGCTTTCTTCATGTCACAGTGCCTCCTTGGCTCCATGTGGCCTTACCTGTGAGTTCAATCATCTTCCATCATGTCACAATAATCTCCTTGGTTTGAGAAAGCTACAGAGTGTCACCATGGCGCCATGATTCCATGTGGCCTTACCTGTTGGTTCAATCATCTTTCACCATGTCACAATGGTCTCATTGGTTTCCAAAAGCTCCATTGTGTAACAGTGGCCCCTTGGTTCCATGCAGTTCTGTCATGTCGCAATGTTAACCGTGCTTTCTTCATGTCACAATGGCCCTTGGCTCCATGTGGCCTTGCCTGTTGGTTTGAGCATCTTCCATCATGTCACAATGACTCCTTGGTCTCCAAAAGCTCCATTGTGTAACTGTGGCCCCTTGGTTCCATGCGCCCTGCGGATCTGTCGTGTCACAATGGAATCCTTGCTTTCTTTGTGTGAGAACGGCTGCTTGGCTTCAAGTGGCCTCACCTGTGTGTTCAATCACTTCCATCGTGTCACAATCATCTCCTGAGTTTGAAAAAACCCCACTGTGTCACAGTGGCTCCTTGGTTTCATGAGGTTCACTTAGGCCGCAATGGAATCCTTGCTTTCGTCATATCACAATGCCTCCTTGGCTCCATGAGGCCTTTACATCTGCATTCAACTATCTTCCATCACTCCACCATAGTCTCCCTGGCTTGAAGAAGCTCTAGCGTGTCACCCGGGCTTCTTCATTCCATGGGGCCTTACCTGTTGGTTTCAGCATCTTCCATCATGTCACAATGACTCCTTGGTCTGAAAAACGTCCACTGTGTCACTGTGGCCTCTTGGTTCCATGCGCCATGCGGTTCTGTTATGTCGCAATGGAGTCCTTGCTTTCTTTGTGTGAAAACGGCTGCTTGGCTCCATGTGGCCTTACCTGTGAGTTTGCTCATCTTCCATCATGTCACAATGGTCTCCTTGGCCTTAAAAAGCTCCACTGTGTCACAGTGACTCCTTGGTTCGATGTGGTTCTTTCAGGCACCACTGGAATCCTTGCTTTCTTCATGTCACAATGCCTCCTTGGCTCCATGTGGCCTTACCTGTTGGTTTAATCTTCTTCCATCATGTCACAATGGTCTCATTGGTCTGAAAAAGCTCCAATGTGTCACAGTGGCCTCTTGGTTCCACGCATCATGCGGTTCTGTTGTGTCACAATGGAGTCCTTGCTTTCTTCGTGTCAAAACGACTCCTTGGCTGCATGTGGCCTTACCTGTGAGTTCAATCATCTTCCATCATGTCACAATGGTCTCCTTGGTCTGAAAAACCTCCACTGTGTCACAGTGGCTCCTTGGTTCCATGTTGTTCAATAGGGCCACAGTGGAATCCTGGCTTTCTTCATGCCACAATGCCTCCTTGGCTCCATGTGGCCTTACCTCTGAGTTCAATCATCTTCCATCATGTCACAATAATCTCCTTGGTTTGAGAAAGCTACAGAGTTTCACCATGGCGCCATGATTCCATGTGGCCTTACCTGTTGGTTCAATCATCTTCCACCATGTCACAATGGTCTCCTTGGTCTCCAAAAGCTCCATTGTGTCACAGTGGCCCCTTGGTTCCATGCAGTTCTGTCATGTCGCAGTGTTAACCATGCTTTCTACATGTCAAAATGTCCCTTGGCTCCATGTGGCCTTACCTGTTGGTTTGAGCATCTTCCATCATGTCACAATGACTCCTTGGCCTCAAAAAGCTCCTCTGTGTAACTGTGGCCCCTTGGTTCCATGCGCCCTGCGGATCTGTCGTGTCACAATGGAATCCTTGCTTTCTTTGTGTGAAAATGGCTGCTTGGCTTCAAGTGGCCTTACCTGTGTGTTCAATCACTTCCATCATGTCACAATCATCTCCTGAGTTTGAAAAACCTCCACTGTGTCACAGTGGCTCCATGGTTCCATGTGGTTCAGTCAGTCCACAGTGGAATCCTTGCCTTCGTCATGTCACAATGCCTCCTGGGCTCCATGTGGCCTTACCTGTTGGTTTAATCTTCTTCCATCATGTCACAATGGTCTCCTTAGTCTGAAAAAGCTCCAATGTGTCACAGTAGCCTCTTGGTTCCACGTATCATGCGGTTCTGTTGTGTCACAATGGAGTCCTTGCCTTCGTCATGTCACAATGCCTCCTTGTCTCCATGTGGCCTTACCTCTGAGTTCAATCATCTGCCATCATGTCATGATAGTCTCCTTGGATTGCAAAGCTCTACAGTGTCACCCTGGCTCCTCATTTTAATGTGGCCTTACCTGTGAGTTCAATCATCTTCCATCATGTCGCAATCGTCTCCTTGGTCTGAAAAACCTCCACTGTGTCACAGTGGCTCCTTGGTTCCATGTGGTTCTGTTAGGCCACGGTGGAATCCTTGCTTTCTTCATGTCACAGTGCCTCCTTGGCTCCATGTGGCCTTACCTGTGAGTTCAATCATCTTCCATTATGTCACAATAATCTCCTTGGTTTGAGAAAGCTACAGAGTGTCGCCATGGCGCCATGATTCCATGTGGCCTTACCTGTTGGTTCAATCATCTTCCACCATGTCACAATGGTCTCATTGGTTTCCAAAAGCTCCATTGTGGCACAGTGGCCCCTTGGTTCCATGCAGTTCTGTCATGTCGCAGTGTTAACCCTGCTTTCTTCATGTCACAATGGGCCTTGCCTCCATGTGGCCTTGCCTGTTGGTTTGAGAATCTTCCATCATGTCAAAAAGACTCCTTGGTCTCCAAAAGCTCCACTGTGTAACTGTGGCCCCTTGGTTCCATGCGCCCTGCGGATCTGTCGTGTCACAATGGAATCCTTGCTTTCTTTGTGTGAGAACGGCTGCTTGCTTTAAGTGGCCTTACCTGTGTGTTCAATCACTTCCATCATGTCACAATCAACTCCTGAGTTTGAAAAAACCCCACTGTGTCACAGTGGCTCCTTGGTTTCATGAGGTTCACTTAGGCCGCAATGGAATCCTTGCTTTCGTCATGTCACAATGCCTCCTTGGCTCCATGAGGCCTTTACATCTGCGTTCAACTATCTTCCATCACGCCACCATAGTCTCATTGGCTTGAGAAAGCTCTAGAGTGTCACCAGGGCTTCTTCATTCCATGGGGCCTTACCTGTTGGTTTAATCATCTTCCATTACGTCACAATGACTCCTTGGTCTGAAAAACGTCCACTGTGTCACTGTGGCCTCTTGGTTCCATGCGCCATGCGGTTCTGTTATGTCGCAATGGAGTCCTTGCTTTCTTTGTGTGAAAACGGCTGCTTGGCTCCATGTGGCCTTACCTGTGAGTTTGCTCATCTTCCATCATGTCACAATGGTCTCCTTGGCCTTAAAAAGCTCCACTGTGTCACAGTGACTCCTTGGTTCGATGTGGTTCTTTCAGGCACCACTGGAATCCTTGCTTTCTTCATGTCACAATGCCTCCTTGGCTCCATGTGGCCTTACCTGTTGGTTTAATCTTCTTCCATCATGTCACAATGGTCTCCTTGGTCTGAAAAAGCTCCAATGTGTCACAGTGGCCTCTTGGTTCCACGCATCATGCGGTTCTGTTGTGTCACAATGGAGTCCTTGCTTTCTTCGTGTCAAAACGACTCCTTGGCTGCATGTGGCCTTACCTGTGAGTTCAATCATCTTCCATCATGTCACAATGGTCTCCTTGGTCTGAAAAACCTCCACTGTGTCACAGTGGCTCCTTGGTTCCATGTTGTTCAATAGGGCCACAGTGGAATCCTGGCTTTCTTCATGCCACAATGCCTCCTTGGCTCCATGTGGCCTTACCTCTGAGTTCAATCATCTTCCATCATGTCACAATAATCTCCTTGGTTTGAGAAAGCTACAGAGTTTCACCATGGCGCCATGATTCCATGTGGCCTTACCTGTTGGTTCAATCATCTTCCACCATGTCACAATGGTCTCCTTGGTCTCCAAAAGCTCCATTGTGTCACAGTGGCCCCTTGGTTCCATGCAGTTCTGTCATGTCGCAGTGTTAACCATGCTTTCTACATGTCAAAATGTCCCTTGGCTCCATGTGGCCTTACCTGTTGGTTTGAGCATCTTCCATCATGTCACAATGACTCCTTGGCCTCAAAAAGCTCCTCTGTGTAACTGTGGCCCCTTGGTTCCATGCGCCCTGCGGATCTGTCGTGTCACAATGGAATCCTTGCTTTCTTTGTGTGAAAATGGCTGCTTGGCTTCAAGTGGCCTTACCTGTGTGTTCAATCACTTCCATCATGTCACAATCATCTCCTGAGTTTGAAAAACCTCCACTGTGTCACAGTGGCTCCATGGTTCCATGTGGTTCAGTCAGTCCACAGTGGAATCCTTGCCTTCGTCATGTCACAATGCCTCCTGGGCTCCATGTGGCCTTACCTGTTGGTTTTAATCTTCTTCCATCATGTCACAATGGTCTCCTTAGTCTGAAAAAGCTCCAATGTGTCACAGTAGCCTCTTGGTTCCACGTATCATGCGGTTCTGTTGTGTCACAATGGAGTCCTTGCCTTCGTCATGTCACAATGCCTCCTTGTCTCCATGTGGCCTTACCTCTGAGTTCAATCATCTGCCATCATGTCATGATAGTCTCCTTGGATTGCAAAGCTCTACAGTGTCACCCTGGCTCCTCATTTTAATGTGGCCTTACCTGTGAGTTCAATCATCTTCCATCATGTCGCAATCATCTCCTTGGTCTGAAAAACCTCCACTGTGTCACAGTGGCTCCTTGGTTCCATGTGGTTCTGTTAGGCCACGGTGGAATCCTTGCTTTCTTCATGTCACAGTGCCTCCTTGGCTCCATGTGGCCTTACCTGTGAGTTCAATCATCTTCCATTATGTCACAATAATCTCCTTGGTTTGAGAAAGCTACAGAGTGTCGCCATGGCGCCATGATTCCATGTGGCCTTACCTGTTGGTTCAATCATCTTTCACCATGTCACAATGGTCTCATTGGTTTCCAAAAGCTCCATTGTGGCACAGTGGCCCCTTGGTTCCATGCAGTTCTGTCATGTCGCAGTGTTAACCCTGCTTTCTTCATGTCACAATGGGCCTTGCCTCCATGTGGCCTTGCCTGTTGGTTTGAGAATCTTCCATCATGTCAAAAAGACTCCTTGGTCTCCAAAAGCTCCACTGTGTAACTGTGGCCCCTTGGTTCCATGCGCCCTGCGGATCTGTAGTGTCACAATGGAATCCTTGCTTTCTTTGTGTGAGAACGGCTGCTTGCTTTAAGTGGCCTTACCTGTGTGTTCAATCACTTCCATCATGTCACAATCAACTCCTGAGTTTGAAAAAACCCCACTGTGTCACAGTGGCTCCTTGGTTTCATGAGGTTCACTTAGGCCGCAATGGAATCCTTGCTTTCGTCATGTCACAATGCCTCCTTGGCTCCATGAGGCCTTTACATCTGCGTTCAACTATCTTCCATCACGCCACCATAGTCTCATTGCTTGAGAAAGCTCTAGAGTGTCACCAGGGCTTCTTCATTCCATGGGGCCTTACCTGTTGGTTTAATCATCTTCCATTACGTCACAATGACTCCTTGGTCTGAAAAACGTCCACTGTGTCACTGTGGCCTCTTGGTTCCATGCGCCATGCGGTTCTGTTATGTCGCAATGGAGTCCTTGCTTTCTTTGTGTGAAAACGGCTGCTTGGCTCCATGTGGCCTTACCTGTGAGTTTGCTCATCTTCCATCATGTCACAATGGTCTCCTTGGCCTTAAAAAGCTCCACTGTGTCACAGTGACTCCTTGGTTCGATGTGGTTCTTTCAGGCACCACTGGAATCCTTGCTTTCTTCATGTCACAATGCCTCCTTGGCTCCATGTGGCCTTACCTGTTGGTTTAATCTTCTTCCATCATGTCACAATGGTCTCCTTGGTCTGAAAAAGCTCCAATGTGTCACAGTGGCCTCTTGGTTCCACGCATCATGCGGTTCTGTTGTGTCACAATGGAGTCCTTGCTTTCTTCGTGTCAAAACGACTCCTTGGCTGCATGTGGCCTTACCTGTGAGTTCAATCATCTTCCATCATGTCACAATGGTCTCCTTGGTCTGAAAAACCTCCACTGTGTCACAGTGGCTCCTTGGTTCCATGTTGTTCAATAGGGCCACAGTGGAATCCTGGCTTTCTTCATGCCACAATGCCTCCTTGGCTCCATGTGGCCTTACCTCTGAGTTCAATCATCTTCCATCATGTCACAATAATCTCCTTGGTTTGAGAAAGCTACAGAGTTTCACCATGGCGCCATGATTCCATGTGGCCTTACCTGTTGGTTCAATCATCTTCCACCATGTCACAATGGTCTCCTTGGTCTCCAAAAGCTCCATTGTGTCACAGTGGCCCCTTGGTTCCATGCAGTTCTGTCATGTCGCAGTGTTAACCATGCTTTCTACATGTCAAAATGTCCCTTGGCTCCATGTGGCCTTACCTGTTGGTTTGAGCATCTTCCATCATGTCACAATGACTCCTTGGCCTCAAAAAGCTCCTCTGTGTAACTGTGGCCCCTTGGTTCCATGCGCCCTGCGGATCTGTCGTGTCACAATGGAATCCTTGCTTTCTTTGTGTGAAAATGGCTGCTTGGCTTCAAGTGGCCTTACCTGTGTGTTCAATCACTTCCATCATGTCACAATCATCTCCTGAGTTTGAAAAACCTCCACTGTGTCACAGTGGCTCCATGGTTCCATGTGGTTCAGTCAGTCCACAGTGGAATCCTTGCTTTCGTCATGTCACAATGCCTCCTGGGCTCCATGTGGCCTTACCTGTTGGTTTAATCTTCTTCCATCATGTCACAATGGTCTCCTTAGTCTGAAAAAGCTCCAATGTGTCACAGTAGCCTCTTGGTTCCACGTATCATGCGGTTCTGTTGTGTCACAATGGAGTCCTTGCCTTCGTCATGTCACAATGCCTCCTTGTCTCCATGTGGCCTTACCTCTGAGTTCAATCATCTGCCATCATGTCATGATAGTCTCCTTGGATTGCAAAGCTCTACAGTGTCACCCTGGCTCCTCATTTTAATGTGGCCTTACCTGTGAGTTCAATCATCTTCCATCATGTCGCAATCGTCTCCTTGGTCTGAAAAACCTCCACTGTGTCACAGTGGCTCCTTGGTTCCATGTGGTTCTGTTAGGCCACGGTGGAATCCTTGCTTTCTTCATGTCACAGTGCCTCCTTGGCTCCATGTGGCCTTACCTGTGAGTTCAATCATCTTCCATCATGTCACAATAATCTCCTTGGTTTGAGAAAGCTACAGAGTGTCGCCATGGCGCCATGATTCCATGTGGCCTTACCTGTTGGTTCAATCATCTTTCACCATGTCACAATGGTCTCATTGGTTTCCAAAAGCTCCATTGTGGCACAGTGGCCCCTTGGTTCCATGCAGTTCTGTCATGTCGCAGTGTTAACCCTGCTTTCTTCATGTCACAATGGGCCTTGCCTCCATGTGGCCTTGCCTGTTGGTTTGAGAATCTTCCATCATGTCAAAAAGACTCCTTGGTCTCCAAAAGCTCCACTGTGTAACTGTGGCCCCTTGGTTCCATGCGCCCTGCGGATCTGTAGTGTCACAATGGAATCCTTGCTTTCTTTGTGTGAGAACGGCTGCTTGCTTTAAGTGGCCTTACCTGTGTGTTCAATCACTTCCATCATGTCACAATCAACTCCTGAGTTTGAAAAAACCCCACTGTGTCACAGTGGCTCCTTGGTTTCATGAGGTTCACTTAGGCCGCAATGGAATCCTTGCTTTCGTCATGTCACAATGCCTCCTTGGCTCCATGAGGCCTTTACATCTGCGTTCAACTATCTTCCATCACGCCACCATAGTCTCATTGGCTTGAGAAAGCTCTAGAGTGTCACCAGGGCTTCTTCATTCCATGGGGCCTTACCTGTTGGTTTAATCATCTTCCATTACGTCACAATGACTCCTTGGTCTGAAAAACGTCCACTGTGTCACTGTGGCCTCTTGGTTCCATGCGCCATGCGGTTCTGTTATGTCGCAATGGAGTCCTTGCTTTCTTTGTGTGAAAACGGCTGCTTGGCTCCATGTGGCCTTACCTGTGAGTTTGCTCATCTTCCATCATGTCACAATGGTCTCCTTGGCCTTAAAAAGCTCCACTGTGTCACAGTGACTCCTTGGTTCGATGTGGTTCTTTCAGGCACCACTGGAATCCTTGCTTTCTTCATGTCACAATGCCTCCTTGGCTCCATGTGGCCTTACCTGTTGGTTTAATCTTCTTCCATCATGTCACAATGGTCTCCTTGGTCTGAAAAAGCTCAATGTGTCACAGTGGCCTCTTGGTTCCACGCATCATGCGGTTCTGTTGTGTCACAATGGAGTCCTTGCTTTCTTCGTGTCAAAACGACTCCTTGGCTGCATGTGGCCTTACCTGTGAGTTCAATCATCTTCCATCATGGTCACAATGGTCTCCTTGGTCTGAAAAACCTCCACTGTGTCACAGTGGCTCCTTGGTTCCATGTTGTTCAATAGGGCCACAGTGGAATCCTGGCTTTCTTCATGCCACAATGCCTCCTTGGCTCCATGTGGCCTTACCTCTGAGTTCAATCATCTTCCATCATGTCACAATAATCTCCTTGGTTTGAGAAAGCTACAGAGTTTCACCATGGCGCCATGATTCCATGTGGCCTTACCTGTTGGTTCAATCATCTTCCACCATGTCACAATGGTCTCCTTGGTCTCCAAAAGCTCCATTGTGTCACAGTGGCCCCTTGGTTCCATGCAGTTCTGTCATGTCGCAGTGTTAACCATGCTTTCTACATGTCAAAATGTCCCTTGGCTCCATGTGGCCTTACCTGTTGGTTTGAGCATCTTCCATCATGTCACAATGACTCCTTGGCCTCAAAAAGCTCCTCTGTGTAACTGTGGCCCCTTGGTTCCATGCGCCCTGCGGATCTGTCGTGTCACAATGGAATCCTTGCTTTCTTTGTGTGAAAATGGCTGCTTGGCTTCAAGTGGCCTTACCTGTGTGTTCAATCACTTCCATCATGTCACAATCATCTCCTGAGTTTGAAAAACCTCCACTGTGTCACAGTGGCTCCATGGTTCCATGTGGTTCAGTCAGTCCACAGTGGAATCCTTGCCTTCGTCATGTCACAATGCCTCCTGGGCTCCATGTGGCCTTACCTGTTGGTTTAATCTTCTTCCATCATGTCACAATGGTCTCCTTAGTCTGAAAAAGCTCCAATGTGTCACAGTAGCCTCTTGGTTCCACGTATCATGCGGTTCTGTTGTGTCACAATGGAGTCCTTGCCTTCGTCATGTCACAATGCCTCCTTGTCTCCATGTGGCCTTACCTCTGAGTTCAATCATCTGCCATCATGTCATGATAGTCTCCTTGGATTGCAAAGCTCTACAGTGTCACCCTGGCTCCTCATTTTAATGTGGCCTTACCTGTGAGTTCAATCATCTTCCATCATGTCGCAATCGTCTCCTTGGTCTGAAAAACCTCCACTGTGTCACAGTGGCTCCTTGGTTCCATGTGGTTCTGTTAGGCCACGGTGGAATCCTTGCTTTCTTCATGTCACAGTGCCTCCTTGGCTCCATGTGGCCTTACCTGTGAGTTCAATCATCTTCCATCATGTCACAATAATCTCCTTGGTTTGAGAAAGCTACAGAGTGTCACCATGGCGCCATGATTCCATGTGGCCTTACCTGTTGGTTCAATCATCTTTCACCATGTCACAATGGTCTCATTGGTTTCCAAAAGCTCCATTGTGTAACAGTGGCCCCTTGGTTCCATGCAGTTCTGTCATGTCGCAATGTTAACCGTGCTTTCTTCATGTCACAATGGCCCTTGGCTCCATGTGGCCTTGCCTGTTGGTTTGAGCATCTTCCATCATGTCACAATGACTCCTTGGTCTCCAAAAGCTCCATTGTGTAACTGTGGCCCCTTGCTTCCATGCGCCATGCGGATCTGTCGTGTCACAATGGAATCCTTGCTTTCTTTGTGTGAGAACGGCTGCTTGGCTTCAAGTGGCCTCACCTGTGTGTTCAATCACTTCCATCGTGTCACAATCATCTCCTGAGTTTGAAAAAACCCCACTGTGTCACAGTGGCTCCTTGGTTTCATGAGGTTCACTTAGGCCGCAATGGAATCCTTGCTTTCGTCATGTCACAATGCCTCCTTGGCTCCATGAGGCCTTTACATCTGCGTTCAACTATCTTCCATCACGCCACCATAGTCTCATTGGCTTGAGAAAGCTCTAGAGTGTCACCAGGGCTTCTTCATTCCATGGGGCCTTACCTGTTGGTTTAATCATCTTCCATTACGTCACAATGACTCCTTGGTCTGAAAAACGTCCACTGTGTCACTGTGGCCTCTTGGTTCCATGCGCCATGCGGTTCTGTTATGTCGCAATGGAGTCCTTGCTTTCTTTGTGTGAAAACGGCTGCTTGGCTCCATGTGGCCTTACCTGTGAGTTTGCTCATCTTCCATCATGTCACAATGGTCTCCTTGGCCTTAAAAAGCTCCACTGTGTCACAGTGACTCCTTGGTTCGATGTGGTTCTTTCAGGCACCACTGGAATCCTTGCTTTCTTCATGTCACAATGCCTCCTTGGCTCCATGTGGCCTTACCTGTTGGTTTAATCTTCTTCCATCATGTCACAATGGTCTCCTTGGTCTGAAAAAGCTCCAATGTGTCACAGTGGCCTCTTGGTTCCACGCATCATGCGGTTCTGTTGTGTCACAATGGAGTCCTTGCTTTCTTCGTGTCAAAACGACTCCTTGGCTGCATGTGGCCTTACCTGTGAGTTCAATCATCTTCCATCATGTCACAATGGTCTCCTTGGTCTGAAAAACCTCCACTGTGTCACAGTGGCTCCTTGGTTCCATGTTGTTCAATAGGGCCACAGTGGAATCCTGGCTTTCTTCATGCCACAATGCCTCCTTGGCTCCATGTGGCCTTACCTCTGAGTTCAATCATCTTCCATCATGTCACAATAATCTCCTTGGTTTGAGAAAGCTACAGAGTTTCACCATGGCGCCATGATTCCATGTGGCCTTACCTGTTGGTTCAATCATCTTCCACCATGTCACAATGGTCTCCTTGGTCTCCAAAAGCTCCATTGTGTCACAGTGGCCCCTTGGTTCCATGCAGTTCTGTCATGTCGCAGTGTTAACCATGCTTTCTACATGTCAAAATGTCCCTTGGCTCCATGTGGCCTTACCTGTTGGTTTGAGCATCTTCCATCATGTCACAATGACTCCTTGGCCTCAAAAAGCTCCTCTGTGTAACTGTGGCCCCTTGGTTCCATGCGCCCTGCGGATCTGTCGTGTCACAATGGAATCCTTGCTTTCTTTGTGTGAAAATGGCTGCTTGGCTTCAAGTGGCCTTACCTGTGTGTTCAATCACTTCCATCATGTCACAATCATCTCCTGAGTTTGAAAAACCTCCACTGTGTCACAGTGGCTCCATGGTTCCATGTGGTTCAGTCAGTCCACAGTGGAATCCTTGCTTTCGTCATGTCACAATGCCTCCTGGGCTCCATGTGGCCTTACCTGTTGGTTTAATCTTCTTCCATCATGTCACAATGGTCTCCTTAGTCTGAAAAAGCTCCAATGTGTCACAGTAGCCTCTTGGTTCCACGTATCATGCGGTTCTGTTGTGTCACAATGGAGTCCTTGCCTTCGTCATGTCACAATGCCTCCTTGTCTCCATGTGGCCTTACCTCTGAGTTCAATCATCTGCCATCATGTCATGATAGTCTCCTTGGATTGCAAAGCTCTACAGTGTCACCCTGGCTCCTCATTTTAATGTGGCCTTACCTGTGAGTTCAATCATCTTCCATCATGTCGCAATCGTCTCCTTGGTCTGAAAAACCTCCACTGTGTCACAGTGGCTCCTTGGTTCCATGTGGTTCTGTTAGGCCACGGTGGAATCCTTGCTTTCTTCATGTCACAGTGCCTCCTTGGCTCCATGTGGCCTTACCTGTGAGTTCAATCATCTTCCATCATGTCACAATAATCTCCTTGGTTTGAGAAAGCTACAGAGTGTCGCCATGGCGCCATGATTCCATGTGGCCTTACCTGTTGGTTCAATCATCTTTCACCATGTCACAATGGTCTCATTGGTTTCCAAAAGCTCCATTGTGGCACAGTGGCCCCTTGGTTCCATGCAGTTCTGTCATGTCGCAGTGTTAACCCTGCTTTCTTCATGTCACAATGGGCCTTGCCTCCATGTGGCCTTGCCTGTTGGTTTGAGAATCTTCCATCATGTCAAAAAGACTCCTTGGTCTCCAAAAGCTCCACTGTGTAACTGTGGCCCCTTGGTTCCATGCGCCCTGCGGATCTGTAGTGTCACAATGGAATCCTTGCTTTCTTTGTGTGAGAACGGCTGCTTGCTTTAAGTGGCCTTACCTGTGTGTTCAATCACTTCCATCATGTCACAATCAACTCCTGAGTTTGAAAAAACCCCACTGTGTCACAGTGGCTCCTTGGTTTCATGAGGTTCACTTAGGCCGCAATGGAATCCTTGCTTTCGTCATGTCACAATGCCTCCTTGGCTCCATGAGGCCTTTACATCTGCGTTCAACTATCTTCCATCACGCCACCATAGTCTCATTGGCTTGAGAAAGCTCTAGAGTGTCACCAGGGCTTCTTCATTCCATGGGGCCTTACCTGTTGGTTTAATCATCTTCCATTACGTCACAATGACTCCTTGGTCTGAAAAACGTCCACTGTGTCACTGTGGCCTCTTGGTTCCATGCGCCATGCGGTTCTGTTATGTCGCAATGGAGTCCTTGCTTTCTTTGTGTGAAAACGGCTGCTTGGCTCCATGTGGCCTTACCTGTGAGTTTGCTCATCTTCCATCATGTCACAATGGTCTCCTTGGCCTTAAAAAGCTCCACTGTGTCACAGTGACTCCTTGGTTCGATGTGGTTCTTTCAGGCACCACTGGAATCCTTGCTTTCTTCATGTCACAATGCCTCCTTGGCTCCATGTGGCCTTACCTGTTGGTTTAATCTTCTTCCATCATGTCACAATGGTCTCATTGGTCTGAAAAAGCTCCAATGTGTCACAGTGGCCTCTTGGTTCCACGCATCATGCGGTTCTGTTGTGTCACAATGGAGTCCTTGCTTTCTTCGTGTCAAAACGACTCCTTGGCTGCATGTGGCCTTACCTGTGAGTTCAATCATCTTCCATCATGTCACAATGGTCTCCTTGGTCTGAAAAACCTCCACTGTGTCACAGTGGCTCCTTGGTTCCATGTTGTTCAATAGGGCCACAGTGGAATCCTGGCTTTCTTCATGCCACAATGCCTCCTTGGCTCCATGTGGCCTTACCTCTGAGTTCAATCATCTTCCATCATGTCACAATAATCTCCTTGGTTTGAGAAAGCTACAGAGTTTCACCATGGCGCCATGATTCCATGTGGCCTTACCTGTTGGTTCAATCATCTTCCACCATGTCACAATGGTCTCCTTGGTCTCCAAAAGCTCCATTGTGTCACAGTGGCCCCTTGGTTCCATGCAGTTCTGTCATGTCGCAGTGTTAACCATGCTTTCTACATGTCAAAATGTCCCTTGGCTCCATGTGGCCTTACCTGTTGGTTTGAGCATCTTCCATCATGTCACAATGACTCCTTGGCCTCAAAAAGCTCCTCTGTGTAACTGTGGCCCCTTGGTTCCATGCGCCCTGCGGATCTGTCGTGTCACAATGGAATCCTTGCTTTCTTTGTGTGAAAATGGCTGCTTGGCTTCAAGTGGCCTTACCTGTGTGTTCAATCACTTCCATCATGTCACAATCATCTCCTGAGTTTGAAAAACCTCCACTGTGTCACAGTGGCTCCATGGTTCCATGTGGTTCAGTCAGTCCACAGTGGAATCCTTGCCTTCGTCATGTCACAATGCCTCCTGGGCTCCATGTGGCCTTACCTGTTGGTTTAATCTTCTTCCATCATGTCACAATGGTCTCCTTAGTCTGAAAAAGCTCCAATGTGTCACAGTAGCCTCTTGGTTCCACGTATCATGCGGTTCTGTTGTGTCACAATGGAGTCCTTGCCTTCGTCATGTCACAATGCCTCCTTGTCTCCATGTGGCCTTACCTCTGAGTTCAATCATCTGCCATCATGTCATGATAGTCTCCTTGGATTGCAAAGCTCTACAGTGTCACCCTGGCTCCTCATTTTAATGTGGCCTTACCTGTGAGTTCAATCATCTTCCATCATGTCGCAATCGTCTCCTTGGTCTGAAAAACCTCCACTGTGTCACAGTGGCTCCTTGGTTCCATGTGGTTCTGTTAGGCCACGGTGGAATCCTTGCTTTCTTCATGTCACAGTGCCTCCTTGGCTCCATGTGGCCTTACCTGTGAGTTCAATCATCTTCCATCATGTCACAATAATCTCCTTGGTTTGAGAAAGCTACAGAGTGTCACCATGGCGCCATGATTCCATGTGGCCTTACCTGTTGGTTCAATCATCTTTCACCATGTCACAATGGTCTCATTGGTTTCCAAAAGCTCCATTGTGTAACAGTGGCCCCTTGGTTCCATGCAGTTCTGTCATGTCGCAATGTTAACCGTGCTTTCTTCATGTCACAATGGCCCTTGGCTCCATGTGGCCTTGCCTGTTGGTTTGAGCATCTTCCATCATGTCACAATGACTCCTTGGTCTCCAAAAGCTCCATTGTGTAACTGTGGCCCCTTGCTTCCATGCGCCATGCGGATCTGTCGTGTCACAATGGAATCCTTGCTTTCTTTGTGTGAGAACGGCTGCTTGGCTTCAAGTGGCCTCACCTGTGTGTTCAATCACTTCCATCGTGTCACAATCATCTCCTGAGTTTGAAAAAACCCCACTGTGTCACAGTGGCTCCTTGGTTTCATGAGGTTCACTTAGGCCGCAATGGAATCCTTGCTTTCGTCATATCACAATGCCTCCTTGGCTCCATGAGGCCTTTACATCTGCATTCAACTATCTTCCATCACTCCACCATAGTCTCCTTGGCTTGAAGAAGCTCTAGCGTGTCACCAGGGCTTCTTCATTCCATGGGGCCTTACCTGTTGGTTTAATCATCTTCCATCATGTCACAATGACTCCTTGGTCTGAAAAACGTCCACTGTGTCACTGTGGCCTCTTGGTTCCATGCGCCATGCGGTTCTGTTATGTCGCAATGGAGTCCTTGCTTTCTTTGTGTGAAAACGGCTGCTTGGCTCCATGTGGCCTTACCTGTGAGTTTGCTCATCTTCCATCATGTCACAATGGTCTCCTTGGCCTTAAAAAGCTCCACTGTGTCACAGTGACTCCTTGGTTCGATGTGGTTCTTTCAGGCACCACTGGAATCCTTGCTTTCTTCATGTCACAATGCCTCCTTGGCTCCATGTGGCCTTACCTGTTGGTTTAATCTTCTTCCATCATGTCACAATGGTCTCCTTGGTCTGAAAAAGCTCCAATGTGTCACAGTGGCCTCTTGGTTCCACGCATCATGCGGTTCTGTTGTGTCACAATGGAGTCCTTGCTTTCTTCGTGTCAAAACGACTCCTTGGCTGCATGTGGCCTTACCTGTGAGTTCAATCATCTTCCATCATGTCACAATGGTCTCCTTGGTCTGAAAAACCTCCACTGTGTCACAGTGGCTCCTTGGTTCCATGTTGTTCAATAGGGCCACAGTGGAATCCTGGCTTTCTTCATGCCACAATGCCTCCTTGGCTCCATGTGGCCTTACCTCTGAGTTCAATCATCTTCCATCATGTCACAATAATCTCCTTGGTTTGAGAAAGCTACAGAGTTTCACCATGGCGCCATGATTCCATGTGGCCTTACCTGTTGGTTCAATCATCTTCCACCATGTCACAATGGTCTCCTTGGTCTCCAAAAGCTCCATTGTGTCACAGTGGCCCCTTGGTTCCATGCAGTTCTGTCATGTCGCAGTGTTAACCATGCTTTCTACATGTCAAAATGTCCCTTGGCTCCATGTGGCCTTACCTGTTGGTTTGAGCATCTTCCATCATGTCACAATGACTCCTTGGCCTCAAAAAGCTCCTCTGTGTAACTGTGGCCCCTTGGTTCCATGCGCCCTGCGGATCTGTCGTGTCACAATGGAATCCTTGCTTTCTTTGTGTGAAAATGGCTGCTTGGCTTCAAGTGGCCTTACCTGTGTGTTCAATCACTTCCATCATGTCACAATCATCTCCTGAGTTTGAAAAACCTCCACTGTGTCACAGTGGCTCCATGGTTCCATGTGGTTCAGTCAGTCCACAGTGGAATCCTTGCCTTCGTCATGTCACAATGCCTCCTGGGCTCCATGTGGCCTTACCTGTTGGTTTAATCTTCTTCCATCATGTCACAATGGTCTCCTTAGTCTGAAAAAGCTCCAATGTGTCACAGTAGCCTCTTGGTTCCACGTATCATGCGGTTCTGTTGTGTCACAATGGAGTCCTTGCCTTCGTCATGTCACAATGCCTCCTTGTCTCCATGTGGCCTTACCTCTGAGTTCAATCATCTGCCATCATGTCATGATAGTCTCCTTGGATTGCAAAGCTCTACAGTGTCACCCTGGCTCCTCATTTTAATGTGGCCTTACCTGTGAGTTCAATCATCTTCCATCATGTCGCAATCGTCTCCTTGGTCTGAAAAACCTCCACTGTGTCACAGTGGCTCCTTGGTTCCATGTGGTTCTGTTAGGCCACGGTGGAATCCTTGCTTTCTTCATGTCACAGTGCCTCCTTGGCTCCATGTGGCCTTACCTGTGAGTTCAATCATCTTCCATTATGTCACAATAATCTCCTTGGTTTGAGAAAGCTACAGAGTGTCGCCATGGCGCCATGATTCCATGTGGCCTTACCTGTTGGTTCAATCATCTTTCACCATGTCACAATGGTCTCATTGGTTTCCAAAAGCTCCATTGTGGCACAGTGGCCCCTTGGTTCCATGCAGTTCTGTCATGTCGCAGTGTTAACCCTGCTTTCTTCATGTCACAATGGGCCTTGCCTCCATGTGGCCTTGCCTGTTGGTTTGAGAATCTTCCATCATGTCAAAAAGACTCCTTGGTCTCCAAAAGCTCCACTGTGTAACTGTGGCCCCTTGGTTCCATGCGCCCTGCGGATCTGTCGTGTCACAATGGAATCCTTGCTTTCTTTGTGTGAGAACGGCTGCTTGCTTTAAGTGGCCTTACCTGTGTGTTCAATCACTTCCATCATGTCACAATCAACTCCTGAGTTTGAAAAAACCCCACTGTGTCACAGTGGCTCCTTGGTTTCATGAGGTTCACTTAGGCCGCAATGGAATCCTTGCTTTCGTCATGTCACAATGCCTCCTTGGCTCCATGAGGCCTTTACATCTGCGTTCAACTATCTTCCATCACGCCACCATAGTCTCATTGGCTTGAGAAAGCTCTAGAGTGTCACCAGGGCTTCTTCATTCCATGGGGCCTTACCTGTTGGTTTAATCATCTTCCATTACGTCACAATGACTCCTTGGTCTGAAAAACGTCCACTGTGTCACTGTGGCCTCTTGGTTCCATGCGCCATGCGGTTCTGTTATGTCGCAATGGAGTCCTTGCTTTCTTTGTGTGAAAACGGCTGCTTGGCTCCATGTGGCCTTACCTGTGAGTTTGCTCATCTTCCATCATGTCACAATGGTCTCCTTGGCCTTAAAAAGCTCCACTGTGTCACAGTGACTCCTTGGTTCGATGTGGTTCTTTCAGGCACCACTGGAATCCTTGCTTTCTTCATGTCACAATGCCTCCTTGGCTCCATGTGGCCTTACCTGTTGGTTTAATCTTCTTCCATCATGTCACAATGGTCTCCTTGGTCTGAAAAAGCTCCAATGTGTCACAGTGGCCTCTTGGTTCCACGCATCATGCGGTTCTGTTGTGTCACAATGGAGTCCTTGCTTTCTTCGTGTCAAAACGACTCCTTGGCTGCATGTGGCCTTACCTGTGAGTTCAATCATCTTCCATCATGTCACAATGGTCTCCTTGGTCTGAAAAACCTCCACTGTGTCACAGTGGCTCCTTGGTTCCATGTTGTTCAATAGGGCCACAGTGGAATCCTGGCTTTCTTCATGCCACAATGCCTCCTTGGCTCCATGTGGCCTTACCTCTGAGTTCAATCATCTTCCATCATGTCACAATAATCTCCTTGGTTTGAGAAAGCTACAGAGTTTCACCATGGCGCCATGATTCCATGTGGCCTTACCTGTTGGTTCAATCATCTTCCACCATGTCACAATGGTCTCCTTGGTCTCCAAAAGCTCCATTGTGTCACAGTGGCCCCTTGGTTCCATGCAGTTCTGTCATGTCGCAGTGTTAACCATGCTTTCTACATGTCAAAATGTCCCTTGGCTCCATGTGGCCTTACCTGTTGGTTTGAGCATCTTCCATCATGTCACAATGACTCCTTGGCCTCAAAAAGCTCCTCTGTGTAACTGTGGCCCCTTGGTTCCATGCGCCCTGCGGATCTGTCGTGTCACAATGGAATCCTTGCTTTCTTTGTGTGAAAATGGCTGCTTGGCTTCAAGTGGCCTTACCTGTGTGTTCAATCACTTCCATCATGTCACAATCATCTCCTGAGTTTGAAAAACCTCCACTGTGTCACAGTGGCTCCATGGTTCCATGTGGTTCAGTCAGTCCACAGTGGAATCCTTGCTTTCGTCATGTCACAATGCCTCCTGGGCTCCATGTGGCCTTACCTGTTGGTTTAATCTTCTTCCATCATGTCACAATGGTCTCCTTAGTCTGAAAAAGCTCCAATGTGTCACAGTAGCCTCTTGGTTCCACGTATCATGCGGTTCTGTTGTGTCACAATGGAGTCCTTGCCTTCGTCATGTCACAATGCCTCCTTGTCTCCATGTGGCCTTACCTCTGAGTTCAATCATCTGCCATCATGTCATGATAGTCTCCTTGGATTGCAAAGCTCTACAGTGTCACCCTGGCTCCTCATTTTAATGTGGCCTTACCTGTGAGTTCAATCATCTTCCATCATGTCGCAATCGTCTCCTTGGTCTGAAAAACCTCCACTGTGTCACAGTGGCTCCTTGGTTCCATGTGGTTCTGTTAGGCCACGGTGGAATCCTTGCTTTCTTCATGTCACAGTGCCTCCTTGGCTCCATGTGGCCTTACCTGTGAGTTCAATCATCTTCCATTATGTCACAATAATCTCCTTGGTTTGAGAAAGCTACAGAGTGTCGCCATGGCGCCATGATTCCATGTGGCCTTACCTGTTGGTTCAATCATCTTTCACCATGTCACAATGGTCTCATTGGTTTCCAAAAGCTCCATTGTGGCACAGTGGCCCCTTGGTTCCATGCAGTTCTGTCATGTCGCAGTGTTAACCCTGCTTTCTTCATGTCACAATGGGCCTTGCCTCCATGTGGCCTTGCCTGTTGGTTTGAGAATCTTCCATCATGTCAAAAAGACTCCTTGGTCTCCAAAAGCTCCACTGTGTAACTGTGGCCCCTTGGTTCCATGCGCCCTGCGGATCTGTAGTGTCACAATGGAATCCTTGCTTTCTTTGTGTGAGAACGGCTGCTTGCTTTAAGTGGCCTTACCTGTGTGTTCAATCACTTCCATCATGTCACAATCAACTCCTGAGTTTGAAAAAACCCCACTGTGTCACAGTGGCTCCTTGGTTTCATGAGGTTCACTTAGGCCGCAATGGAATCCTTGCTTTCGTCATGTCACAATGCCTCCTTGGCTCCATGAGGCCTTTACATCTGCGTTCAACTATCTTCCATCACGCCACCATAGTCTCATTGGCTTGAGAAAGCTCTAGAGTGTCACCAGGGCTTCTTCATTCCATGGGGCCTTACCTGTTGGTTTAATCATCTTCCATTACGTCACAATGACTCCTTGGTCTGAAAAACGTCCACTGTGTCACTGTGGCCTCTTGGTTCCATGCGCCATGCGGTTCTGTTATGTCGCAATGGAGTCCTTGCTTTCTTTGTGTGAAAACGGCTGCTTGGCTCCATGTGGCCTTACCTGTGAGTTTGCTCATCTTCCATCATGTCACAATGGTCTCCTTGGCCTTAAAAAGCTCCACTGTGTCACAGTGACTCCTTGGTTCGATGTGGTTCTTTCAGGCACCACTGGAATCCTTGCTTTCTTCATGTCACAATGCCTCCTTGGCTCCATGTGGCCTTACCTGTTGGTTTAATCTTCTTCCATCATGTCACAATGGTCTCCTTGGTCTGAAAAAGCTCCAATGTGTCACAGTGGCCTCTTGGTTCCACGCATCATGCGGTTCTGTTGTGTCACAATGGAGTCCTTGCTTTCTTCGTGTCAAAACGACTCCTTGGCTGCATGTGGCCTTACCTGTGAGTTCAATCATCTTCCATCATGTCACAATGGTCTCCTTGGTCTGAAAAACCTCCACTGTGTCACCGTGGCTCCTTGGTTCCATGTTGTTCAATAGGGCCACAGTGGAATCCTGGCTTTCTTCATGCCACAATGCCTCCTTGGCTCCATGTGGCCTTACCTCTGAGTTCAATCATCTTCCATCATGTCACAATAATCTCCTTGGTTTGAGAAAGCTACAGAGTTTCACCATGGCGCCATGATTCCATGTGGCCTTACCTGTTGGTTCAATCATCTTCCACCATGTCACAATGGTCTCCTTGGTCTCCAAAAGCTCCATTGTGTCACAGTGGCCCCTTGGTTCCATGCAGTTCTGTCATGTCGCAGTGTTAACCATGCTTTCTACATGTCAAAATGTCCCTTGGCTCCATGTGGCCTTACCTGTTGGTTTGAGCATCTTCCATCATGTCACAATGACTCCTTGGCCTCAAAAAGCTCCTCTGTGTAACTGTGGCCCCTTGGTTCCATGCGCCCTGCGGATCTGTCGTGTCACAATGGAATCCTTGCTTTCTTTGTGTGAAAATGGCTGCTTGGCTTCAAGTGGCCTTACCTGTGTGTTCAATCACTTCCATCATGTCACAATCATCTCCTGAGTTTGAAAAAACCTCCACTGTGTCACAGTGGCTCCATGGTTCCATGTGGTTCAGTCAGTCCACAGTGGAATCCTTGCCTTCGTCATGTCACAATGCCTCCTGGGCTCCATGTGGCCTTACCTGTTGGTTTAATCTTCTTCCATCATGTCACAATGGTCTCCTTAGTCTGAAAAAGCTCCAATGTGTCACAGTAGCCTCTTGGTTCCACGTATCATGCGGTTCTGTTGTGTCACAATGGAGTCCTTGCCTTCGTCATGTCACAATGCCTCCTTGTCTCCATGTGGCCTTACCTCTGAGTTCAATCATCTGCCATCATGTCATGATAGTCTCCTTGGATTGCAAAGCTCTACAGTGTCACCCTGGCTCCTCATTTTAATGTGGCCTTACCTGTGAGTTCAATCATCTTCCATCATGTCGCAATCGTCTCCTTGGTCTGAAAAACCTCCACTGTGTCACAGTGGCTCCTTGGTTCCATGTGGTTCTGTTAGGCCACGGTGGAATCCTTGCTTTCTTCATGTCACAGTGCCTCCTTGGCTCCATGTGGCCTTACCTGTGAGTTCAATCATCTTCCATCATGTCACAATAATCTCCTTGGTTATAGAAAGCTACAGAGTGTCACCATGGCGCCATGATTCCATGTGGCCTTACCTGTTGGTTCAATCATCTTTCACCATGTCACAATGGTCTCATTGGTTTCCAAAAGCTCCATTGTGTAACAGTGGCCCCTTGGTTCCATGCAGTTCTGTCATGTCGCAATGTTAACCGTGCTTTCTTCATGTCACAATGGCCCTTGGCTCCATGTGGCCTTGCCTGTTGGTTTGAGCATCTTCCATCATGTCACAATGACTCCTTGGTCTCCAAAAGCTCCATTGTGTAACTGTGGCCCCTTGCTTCCATGCGCCATGCGGATCTGTCGTGTCACAATGGAATCCTTGCTTTCTTTGTGTGAGAACGGCTGCTTGGCTTCAAGTGGCCTCACCTGTGTGTTCAATCACTTCCATCGTGTCACAATCATCTCCTGAGTTTGAAAAAACCCCACTGTGTCACAGTGGCTCCTTGGTTTCATGAGGTTCACTTAGGCCGCAATGGAATCCTTGCTTTCGTCATATCACAATGCCTCCTTGGCTCCATGAGGCCTTTACATCTGCATTCAACTATCTTCCATCACTCCACCATAGTCTCCTTGGCTTGAAGAAGCTCTAGCGTGTCACCAGGGCTTCTTCATTCCATGGGGCCTTACCTGTTGGTTTAATCATCTTCCATCATGTCACAATGACTCCTTGGTCTGAAAAACGTCCACTGTGTCACTGTGGCCTCTTGGTTCCATGCGCCATGCGGTTCTGTTATGTCGCAATGGAGTCCTTGCTTTCTTTGTGTGAAAACGGCTGCTTGGCTCCATGTGGCCTTACCTGTGAGTTTGCTCATCTTCCATCATGTCACAATGGTCTCCTTGGCCTTAAAAAGCTCCACTGTGTCACAGTGACTCCTTGGTTCGATGTGGTTCTTTCAGGCACCACTGGAATCCTTGCTTTCTTCATGTCACAATGCCTCCTTGGCTCCATGTGGCCTTACCTGTTGGTTTAATCTTCTTCCATCATGTCACAATGGTCTCCTTGGTCTGAAAAAGCTCCAATGTGTCACAGTGGCCTCTTGGTTCCACGCATCATGCGGTTCTGTTGTGTCACAATGGAGTCCTTGCTTTCTTCGTGTCAAAACGACTCCTTGGCTGCATGTGGCCTTACCTGTGAGTTCAATCATCTTCCATCATGTCACAATGGTCTCCTTGGTCTGAAAAACCTCCACTGTGTCACCGTGGCTCCTTGGTTCCATGTTGTTCAATAGGGCCACAGTGGAATCCTGGCTTTCTTCATGCCACAATGCCTCCTTGGCTCCATGTGGCCTTACCTCTGAGTTCAATCATCTTCCATCATGTCACAATAATCTCCTTGGTTTGAGAAAGCTACAGAGTTTCACCATGGCGCCATGATTCCATGTGGCCTTACCTGTTGGTTCAATCATCTTCCACCATGTCACAATGGTCTCCTTGGTCTCCAAAAGCTCCATTGTGTCACAGTGGCCCCTTGGTTCCATGCAGTTCTGTCATGTCGCAGTGTTAACCATGCTTTCTACATGTCAAAATGTCCCTTGGCTCCATGTGGCCTTACCTGTTGGTTTGAGCATCTTCCATCATGTCACAATGACTCCTTGGCCTCAAAAAGCTCCTCTGTGTAAACTGTGGCCCCTTGGTTCCATGCGCCCTGCGGATCTGTCGTGTCACAATGGAATCCTTGCTTTCTTTGTGTGAAAATGGCTGCTTGGCTTCAAGTGGCCTTACCTGTGTGTTCAATCACTTCCATCATGTCACAATCATCTCCTGAGTTTGAAAAACCTCCACTGTGTCACAGTGGCTCCATGGTTCCATGTGGTTCAGTCAGTCCACAGTGGAATCCTTGCCTTCGTCATGTCACAATGCCTCCTGGGCTCCATGTGGCCTTACCTGTTGGTTTAATCTTCTTCCATCATGTCACAATGGTCTCCTTAGTCTGAAAAAGCTCCAATGTGTCACAGTAGCCTCTTGGTTCCACGTATCATGCGGTTCTGTTGTGTCACAATGGAGTCCTTGCCTTCGTCATGTCACAATGCCTCCTTGTCTCCATGTGGCCTTACCTCTGAGTTCAATCATCTGCCATCATGTCATGATAGTCTCCTTGGATTGCAAAGCTCTACAGTGTCACCCTGGCTCCTCATTTTAATGTGGCCTTACCTGTGAGTTCAATCATCTTCCATCATGTCGCAATCGTCTCCTTGGTCTGAAAAACCTCCACTGTGTCACAGTGGCTCCTTGGTTCCATGTGGTTCTGTTAGGCCACGGTGGAATCCTTGCTTTCTTCATGTCACAGTGCCTCCTTGGCTCCATGTGGCCTTACCTGTGAGTTCAATCATCTTCCATTATGTCACAATAATCTCCTTGGTTTGAGAAAGCTACAGAGTGTCGCCATGGCGCCATGATTCCATGTGGCCTTACCTGTTGGTTCAATCATCTTTCACCATGTCACAATGGTCTCATTGGTTTCCAAAAGCTCCATTGTGGCACAGTGGCCCCTTGGTTCCATGCAGTTCTGTCATGTCGCAGTGTTAACCCTGCTTTCTTCATGTCACAATGGGCCTTGCCTCCATGTGGCCTTGCCTGTTGGTTTGAGAATCTTCCATCATGTCAAAAAGACTCCTTGGTCTCCAAAAGCTCCACTGTGTAACTGTGGCCCCTTGGTTCCATGCGCCCTGCGGATCTGTCGTGTCACAATGGAATCCTTGCTTTCTTTGTGTGAGAACGGCTGCTTGCTTTAAGTGGCCTTACCTGTGTGTTCAATCACTTCCATCATGTCACAATCAACTCCTGAGTTTGAAAAAACCCCACTGTGTCACAGTGGCTCCTTGGTTTCATGAGGTTCACTTAGGCCGCAATGGAATCCTTGCTTTCGTCATGTCACAATGCCTCCTTGGCTCCATGAGGCCTTTACATCTGCGTTCAACTATCTTCCATCACGCCACCATAGTCTCATTGGCTTGAGAAAGCTCTAGAGTGTCACCAGGGCTTCTTCATTCCATGGGGCCTTACCTGTTGGTTTAATCATCTTCCATTACGTCACAATGACTCCTTGGTCTGAAAAACGTCCACTGTGTCACTGTGGCCTCTTGGTTCCATGCGCCATGCGGTTCTGTTATGTCGCAATGGAGTCCTTGCTTTCTTTGTGTGAAAACGGCTGCTTGGCTCCATGTGGCCTTACCTGTGAGTTTGCTCATCTTCCATCATGTCACAATGGTCTCCTTGGCCTTAAAAAGCTCCACTGTGTCACAGTGACTCCTTGGTTCAATGTGGTTCTTTCAGGCACCACTGGAATCCTTGCTTTCTTCATGTCACAATGCCTCCTTGGCTCCATGTGGCCTTACCTGTTGGTTTAATCTTCTTCCATCATGTCACAATGGTCTCCTTGGTCTGAAAAAGCTCCAATGTGTCACAGTGGCCTCTTGGTTCCACGCATCATGCGGTTCTGTTGTGTCACAATGGAGTCCTTGCTTTCTTCGTGTCAAAACGACTCCTTGGCTGCATGTGGCCTTACCTGTGAGTTCAATCATCTTCCATCATGTCACAATGGTCTCCTTGGTCTGAAAAACCTCCACTGTGTCACAGTGGCTCCTTGGTTCCATGTTGTTCAATAGGGCCACAGTGGAATCCTGGCTTTCTTCATGCCACAATGCCTCCTTGGCTCCATGTGGCCTTACCTCTGAGTTCAATCATCTTCCATCATGTCACAATAATCTCCTTGGTTTGAGAAAGCTACAGAGTTTCACCATGGCGCCATGATTCCATGTGGCCTTACCTGTTGGTTCAATCATCTTCCACCATGTCACAATGGTCTCCTTGGTCTCCAAAAGCTCCATTGTGTCACAGTGGCCCCTTGGTTCCATGCAGTTCTGTCATGTCGCAGTGTTAACCATGCTTTCTACATGTCAAAATGTCCCTTGGCTCCATGTGGCCTTACCTGTTGGTTTGAGCATCTTCCATCATGTCACAATGACTCCTTGGCCTCAAAAAGCTCCTCTGTGTAACTGTGGCCCCTTGGTTCCATGCGCCCTGCGGATCTGTCGTGTCACAATGGAATCCTTGCTTTCTTTGTGTGAAAATGGCTGCTTGGCTTCAAGTGGCCTTACCTGTGTGTTCAATCACTTCCATCATGTCACAATCATCTCCTGAGTTTGAAAAACCTCCACTGTGTCACAGTGGCTCCATGGTTCCATGTGGTTCAGTCAGTCCACAGTGGAATCCTTGCTTTCGTCATGTCACAATGCCTCCTGGGCTCCATGTGGCCTTACCTGTTGGTTTAATCTTCTTCCATCATGTCACAATGGTCTCCTTAGTCTGAAAAAGCTCCAATGTGTCACAGTAGCCTCTTGGTTCCACGTATCATGCGGTTCTGTTGTGTCACAATGGAGTCCTTGCCTTCGTCATGTCACAATGCCTCCTTGTCTCCATGTGGCCTTACCTCTGAGTTCAATCATCTGCCATCATGTCATGATAGTCTCCTTGGATTGCAAAGCTCTACAGTGTCACCCTGGCTCCTCATTTTAATGTGGCCTTACCTGTGAGTTCAATCATCTTCCATCATGTCGCAATCGTCTCCTTGGTCTGAAAAACCTCCACTGTGTCACAGTGGCTCCTTGGTTCCATGTGGTTCTGTTAGGCCACGGTGGAATCCTTGCTTTCTTCATGTCACAGTGCCTCCTTGGCTCCATGTGGCCTTACCTGTGAGTTCAATCATCTTCCATTATGTCACAATAATCTCCTTGGTTTGAGAAAGCTACAGAGTGTCGCCATGGCGCCATGATTCCATGTGGCCTTACCTGTTGGTTCAATCATCTTTCACCATGTCACAATGGTCTCATTGGTTTCCAAAAGCTCCATTGTGGCACAGTGGCCCCTTGGTTCCATGCAGTTCTGTCATGTCGCAGTGTTAACCCTGCTTTCTTCATGTCACAATGGGCCTTGCCTCCATGTGGCCTTGCCTGTTGGTTTGAGAATCTTCCATCATGTCAAAAAGACTCCTTGGTCTCCAAAAGCTCCACTGTGTAACTGTGGCCCCTTGGTTCCATGCGCCCTGCGGATCTGTAGTGTCACAATGGAATCCTTGCTTTCTTTGTGTGAGAACGGCTGCTTGCTTTAAGTGGCCTTACCTGTGTGTTCAATCACTTCCATCATGTCACAATCAACTCCTGAGTTTGAAAAAACCCCACTGTGTCACAGTGGCTCCTTGGTTTCATGAGGTTCACTTAGGCCGCAATGGAATCCTTGCTTTCGTCATGTCACAATGCCTCCTTGGCTCCATGAGGCCTTTACATCTGCGTTCAACTATCTTCCATCACGCCACCATAGTCTCATTGGCTTGAGAAAGCTCTAGAGTGTCACCAGGGCTTCTTCATTCCATGGGGCCTTACCTGTTGGTTTAATCATCTTCCATTACGTCACAATGACTCCTTGGTCTGAAAAACGTCCACTGTGTCACTGTGGCCTCTTGGTTCCATGCGCCATGCGGTTCTGTTATGTCGCAATGGAGTCCTTGCTTTCTTTGTGTGAAAACGGCTGCTTGGCTCCATGTGGCCTTACCTGTGAGTTTGCTCATCTTCCATCATGTCACAATGGTCTCCTTGGCCTTAAAAAGCTCCACTGTGTCACAGTGACTCCTTGGTTCGATGTGGTTCTTTCAGGCACCACTGGAATCCTTGCTTTCTTCATGTCACAATGCCTCCTTGGCTCCATGTGGCCTTACCTGTTGGTTTAATCTTCTTCCATCATGTCACAATGGTCTCCTTGGTCTGAAAAAGCTCCAATGTGTCACAGTGGCCTCTTGGTTCCACGCATCATGCGGTTCTGTTGTGTCACAATGGAGTCCTTGCTTTCTTCGTGTCAAAACGACTCCTTGGCTGCATGTGGCCTTACCTGTGAGTTCAATCATCTTCCATCATGTCACAATGGTCTCCTTGGTCTGAAAAACCTCCACTGTGTCACCGTGGCTCCTTGGTTCCATGTTGTTCAATAGGGCCACAGTGGAATCCTGGCTTTCTTCATGCCACAATGCCTCCTTGGCTCCATGTGGCCTTACCTCTGAGTTCAATCATCTTCCATCATGTCACAATAATCTCCTTGGTTTGAGAAAGCTACAGAGTTTCACCATGGCGCCATGATTCCATGTGGCCTTACCTGTTGGTTCAATCATCTTCCACCATGTCACAATGGTCTCCTTGGTCTCCAAAAGCTCCATTGTGTCACAGTGGCCCCTTGGTTCCATGCAGTTCTGTCATGTCGCAGTGTTAACCATGCTTTCTACATGTCAAAATGTCCCTTGGCTCCATGTGGCCTTACCTGTTGGTTTGAGCATCTTCCATCATGTCACAATGACTCCTTGGCCTCAAAAAGCTCCTCTGTGTAACTGTGGCCCCTTGGTTCCATGCGCCCTGCGGATCTGTCGTGTCACAATGGAATCCTTGCTTTCTTTGTGTGAAAATGGCTGCTTGGCTTCAAGTGGCCTTACCTGTGTGTTCAATCACTTCCATCATGTCACAATCATCTCCTGAGTTTGAAAAACCTCCACTGTGTCACAGTGGCTCCATGGTTCCATGTGGTTCAGTCAGTCCACAGTGGAATCCTTGCCTTCGTCATGTCACAATGCCTCCTGGGCTCCATGTGGCCTTACCTGTTGGTTTAATCTTCTTCCATCATGTCACAATGGTCTCCTTAGTCTGAAAAAGCTCCAATGTGTCACAGTAGCCTCTTGGTTCCACGTATCATGCGGTTCTGTTGTGTCACAATGGAGTCCTTGCCTTCGTCATGTCACAATGCCTCCTTGTCTCCATGTGGCCTTACCTCTGAGTTCAATCATCTGCCATCATGTCATGATAGTCTCCTTGGATTGCAAAGCTCTACAGTGTCACCCTGGCTCCTCATTTTAATGTGGCCTTACCTGTGAGTTCAATCATCTTCCATCATGTCGCAATCGTCTCCTTGGTCTGAAAAACCTCCACTGTGTCACAGTGGCTCCTTGGTTCCATGTGGTTCTGTTAGGCCACGGTGGAATCCTTGCTTTCTTCATGTCACAGTGCCTCCTTGGCTCCATGTGGCCTTACCTGTGAGTTCAATCATCTTCCATCATGTCACAATAATCTCCTTGGTTTGAGAAAGCTACAGAGTGTCACCATGGCGCCATGATTCCATGTGGCCTTACCTGTTGGTTCAATCATCTTTCACCATGTCACAATGGTCTCATTGGTTTCCAAAAGCTCCATTGTGTAACAGTGGCCCCTTGGTTCCATGCAGTTCTGTCATGTCGCAATGTTAACCGTGCTTTCTTCATGTCACAATGGCCCTTGGCTCCATGTGGCCTTGCCTGTTGGTTTGAGCATCTTCCATCATGTCACAATGACTCCTTGGTCTCCAAAAGCTCCATTGTGTAACTGTGGCCCCTTGCTTCCATGCGCCATGCGGATCTGTCGTGTCACAATGGAATCCTTGCTTTCTTTGTGTGAGAACGGCTGCTTGGCTTCAAGTGGCCTCACCTGTGTGTTCAATCACTTCCATCGTGTCACAATCATCTCCTGAGTTTGAAAAAACCCCACTGTGTCACAGTGGCTCCTTGGTTTCATGAGGTTCACTTAGGCCGCAATGGAATCCTTGCTTTCGTCATATCACAATGCCTCCTTGGCTCCATGAGGCCTTTACATCTGCATTCAACTATCTTCCATCACTCCACCATAGTCTCCTTGGCTTGAAGAAGCTCTAGCGTGTCACCAGGGCTTCTTCATTCCATGGGGCCTTACCTGTTGGTTTAATCATCTTCCATCATGTCACAATGACTCCTTGGTCTGAAAAACGTCCACTGTGTCACTGTGGCCTCTTGGTTCCATGCGCCATGCGGTTCTGTTATGTCGCAATGGAGTCCTTGCTTTCTTTGTGTGAAAACGGCTGCTTGGCTCCATGTGGCCTTACCTGTGAGTTTGCTCATCTTCCATCATGTCACAATGGTCTCCTTGGCCTTAAAAAGCTCCACTGTGTCACAGTGACTCCTTGGTTCGATGTGGTTCTTTCAGGCACCACTGGAATCCTT